>NC_133541.1:76676532-76979562 GCF_048773025.1 Camelus bactrianus
AATGAATACAGAAATAAATACTCAGGAGAACGTAATTTTTTCAGATGAATACAGCGTATAGCAAGTTATGAAATTATCAATTTATTATTTTCTTAAACTAATTCCATAGTCCTTAGATACAAGTTCTTTATATTTTAGACATATTTGTAAATAAAGTTTTAAGTAATTTGCTTGGTAATCATATATTAAACGCTATCTGGAATAAATAATAGATTTATTAATCATCTGACCTAACCAAAACAACTTTCTAATTACATATTGACAACTGATAACACAACCTCTATGAGTGAATTTTCATTGTTACCATGTTCTAAAAGCTTAACTTTTTCCCTTCCTTTTTTACAAAAATCACTTTTCAATGGAGAGAGATTGATATTCATAAAAAGCAGCACTGACAAATCTTTACTTTAGTCCTCTGACAGGACCGTGAACACAAAAAAATTTCAACTGAAGAGTATTTAGATAAGGAGCGAAAAACTATGATAAAGGGTTAATAAAAAACAGAAAAATTAGTTTTATACATATTTAACTTTGGTTAATCTAGTTACAATCAAAAACTCACAAAGCATTAGTCATCTTACATTAACAAAAGCTAAAATATTACTTATTAATGCTGAAAATAAGTCTTAAATGCTCTTTCCAACCACATCAACCATTCTGGTCAAGAACTTCATTAAAGATTAACCTTTGTACATGGTCTTTTAATACAAAAATGACAGATTTTAATTTGTTTTTGAAAGGAAGTGATAATTACTAAGAAATTCTCTTTTCTTTATGGTGATGATATATTATTATCATTTTGACTAATTAGTGAGTTTCTCCTTCTATAGGCAGATGAAAACAAGAGAACAAAATGCAATTAACAAAGAGCAGCACTAATCTGAGCTTTGAGAAGTTAGACGTAGAACTTCAACTTCCAATTTTCAGTAAGCAATGGGCAGCAGGGCACAAACATCCTGGAAAAGGAAAAAAATACAGCCCTGGCAGAGCAAATAAAAGGTGTTCCTTAACTGGGTATGAGCCAAAACTGCTTATATTCTGTAAAATTTTCTGTGACCCAAAGAATAATCTAAGGTCAAATAAACCATTTTCTAACTTCTAACGTCAAAATCTAGTTTTGACAAAGAAAATCGTTTTCATGGAGATTAAGCTAAGTTTCCTTGACTATGAAGTGTTTCAAATTCATAGCTAAATTATCAACTCCAATTAGTACGTCTTTAACAAGTAGGATGAGATTTCTATATTAATTTGTGGCAAATTTTAACATACTTACTTATAAGCAAACTTCATTCTTTAAACATTTCACTCAGAGTATGATCCTGTCCAGAGAGATAACATATGAAACTTCTGAACTTTTCTGGATTAATGAAATAACTGATGGAGTATCTTCAAATTTCCATATAAAAAGGATGTCTATGATCAACAGTCTATTGACTATTTAAGAAGCTTATGCATGGACTGGCAAACTACAGTCTTAAAGCCAAATCTGGGCTTACTGCCTTTTTTTTTAAGGTATGTGAGCTAAAAATAGTTTTTACATGTTTATCTTTGAGTATGCCTTTTAGTCAGCAAAAACCTAAAATATTTACTACCTGGCCCTTTATGAAAAAGTCTGCAGATCCCTGGCCTACATCACTACTACTCATTATACAAAACACTCACCTCTAAGTAGGTAACTTTTAAACATATATCCCAAACCTGACAATCATACTAAGCTTTCATAATTACTAACAGCTGGCCAAACATTTTTAGATTTTTCACCCTCCTTTTCTAAAATTATTTTTATAGCAAAATTCACCTGCCATATAAGTCCCTTTCTTCATTTTCTATCTGCTAATGATGATATTACCCTGCCCTCAAGGAGGAAACCACATGTCTGACTCCTTTCAAACTTTCCACATTTAAGTCTTTCTTACTTTCCATTTTTTCGGTACAATGGCTCTTATATTCTAGCTACTTTTTCTCCATTTCCCCTAAAAAAAAAAATAAAAACAAAAAACAAACAAACAAACAAAACCCTTGGTTCAAGTGCTTTTCTCCATGCCTAGACCAGGCAATTAATCATTAATTGGTGTTCCTAAGTTTAATCCCAACTCCCTCAACTCAGCTAAAAAACATTCTGAATATCGCTATCACTTCAATATATATCCAGCAGTACATTTATAATATTATTCCAAAAATCTTCCAGTTCTTCACTAAAGTAGTATTTTATAAACTTAAGCCATTTGCCTACTGCTGTCACAATTTTTGCTACGGATGTACATCAACACTGTGTCTTAAGGTGACAGCAGCTGAGAACACAGGTTCTGGAGATAGCTGGCCTGGATGTGAATCCACCAGTGGCTGTGTAACAGTTACTTAACCGTTCCGGGCCTTTACTGTCTCACATATCAGGTGACTGTAATAACAGTATCTAATAGCTCACTGAGTTCATGTAAGGAGTAAATGAGTTAATATATAGAAAACATTCTAACAGTGCATATATCAATAATTCCCTACTGTATTTCATTCTGCACATTTTTATCTATGACAAATTTCAAACTTAATGTCTACCACAAATTTGTAGCTCTAAAAGTCCAAACTGGCTCAGAGGTCTAGTCAGAGAAAATGATGCAACTATGATTAAGATTTTTAAGTATGAAAAACAAAAAACCTACCACAGGTAATTTCTTTATTGAAGAAAGTACTATATTTAACATCAGGTGAAAATTCCATCTATAACATACAACAGCCTTTGCTTTTTCACCTTGGCTGTAGAGAGCAAGCTTTCAAGTCTGATAGAGTTGGGTTAGGATTTGCTCAGTACTTACTACAACAAGCCTGGGCAATGAACTTTCCTGATCTGTAAAATGAGGATATTAATATTTACTTTTCAGGTCTACAGTGATGTTTAAATGAATAATACAGATAAAATGTTTAACACAATTTTTGGAAATTGGTAAAAATTTAATAAAGGTGGTAGTTACTTCTTTCACTGTATAAGCTATCTGCTTAGATTTTTCAGTTGGGTTTCCTATCAGCACGCCACCATTTTCCTCTTTTCTCTCCCAAAGAAAACCAACTTGACATTCTCAGTCTTACTGAGTATCACCCTTCTGGTCAGCAAGCTTTATACCAGAGGTCAGTAAATTATGCCATGGCCCATGAGCCAAATCTTGCCACCTGTCTGTTTCTAACTGGCCTGGAAGCTAAGGATTTTCTTTTGCATTATGAAATGGTCATATAAGTACCTAAATAATATCCTCCATTTTGCCTTTTGGTCCACAAAGCCTGAAATATTTACTATCTAATCTACCTTTTTAAAAAAAGTTTGCAGACCTCAAAGAAGACGAACAAAGAAGCATCGACAGGGGTCAATGGAGAAACTATGGAGTAGAAAGGGTGAACAGCTCAATGGAAGCCCTGAAGTCAAAGAAAATGGGTACTGAGTAAAAGTCAATTGGTTATGGAAATTGGGAGGTCACTGTTAACTTAAGAGAATATAGATATAATACAAGGAGTTAGATTTTGAGGCATTTAATAAGAGTGGATATTGAAGGAAAGGAAGCATGGATGGGGTGTGGAATACTTATTCTGAAAATTCAGCAGTGAAGGAGAAAATATAAACAGGCAAGTAGTTAGTGGAGGGAGCAAGATCAAGTGAAGGTTTCTCCCAGGATTTAGAAAAATTAGAGAAGCAACCTAGGAGTAAAGATAATAGATACACAAGATATCAGACTATAACCACCGAATGAGAAAATTTACCTCTCTTCATTGAACAAGAAATTTAAAATAGGAACAGATGATAACAGATTTTATGTTGGTATGTTAATATGTATGCTAATGGAGAGGAAAACAAGAGCAGTCACATTATTTCAGTATCTCCAGGAAAGCACAGATAAAGTTATCAACTAACAGTGACAGGAGTGTAAAGAACTAAAAGCAAAAAGAGAAAAGATATAAAAAATAACCTTTCAAGGAGAACAAGCAACAGAACAAATAGGACACAAAATGATCTTGGAATAGTGTGAACCCTTTGTTCTTGATTATAAAAGCATTGAGTTAAACATTTTAAATGTCTCAAAGTAAAAACTAAAAAAGTATCACTGTGACTTTCATATGAACTTTCATCAGTACTGTCTCCCATTAACATTTAAAGCTATATCCAAAAGTAGAACTATAATGCATTCAAATATCACTCTTTACACATTCAGTTGTGAACTGAAAAACCTTTTTCACATAAATTATATGTGGCTTCTAGACAAAATGTTTTACATACAAATCCTAGGTAGAAATAACATACAGAAGTAAAACCAGCCAAAAGCAACCTCTTATTCCCTAAATCACCCAAGGAACTGGTTTGTCTGTCTTCCTTGGCATTTATCACATTTACAAATACTCAACTATACAGTAGCCTAGGGAAAAGTGAAATTTTAGATAATTTTATTATCTGACGAGCTGTGAATCAAAAATATTTTTTGAATTTTACTGAAAATACTCTGGAAGAAAATTATATTAAAACACATCATATACGTCTCTGCACCTTCCAAAACAGTATACTGAACACAATCTAAGCAGTTTGGGGCTTTTCAGTACTAATAACACTGAACTATGTTATAATAAAGTGATACAAATGGAAGTTGTTCAAATCTGTAAGGATACTAAATTTAGTGAATAAGGCTCAAATGATTGTTCTTTCTGAATTGTGCCTGCCTTTTACAACATTCTGGTCTTTTCCCTTAATATCAAAATACTGTAATCTATGACTCCCTAGCATGCCTAAGGAGCAAAGTTATTTATCCCTAACTTACTCCTAAATGTATATGAAATTGGAAACAAGATTAAAAAGCTTTGCTAAAATATTAAAGCATGTGTTTAAAGATCTGTGTTTGGCTGCTCATGTATGTTTTACTTGTTGGGAGACAGTGACATCAGGGGAGCTCTTTCTTCACGGTTTTCAGCTAATATACAGAACAGGAAAAGAGCTTAATTTAGCCTCATGATAATTATCCATATATTTCATATTTCTTACAAGGCCAATGAACACCAAGGCAACGTTATTATTTGTATTTACAGAGTAACTGGAACAGAATCATTATTATTTGTACTTACAGAGCAACTGGAACAGAATCTGATCCTTGGAAGGATTTGAATATATCAAACTGAAATCAACTAAATGATTAATATTACTTTTATTCTCTCAAAGTCATCAACAACAAAAAGTTGCCCTGACATCTTTATCTTAGGTAAGGTTTCTTATCTTTTAAGCAAGGTTGAGGTCTAGGGACAGAGCCTCTCAAAGAAATCTCAAGTGCTGTAAGAAGTGGTCAGGAGACCTCTCTTCGGAACAATTAAGCTCAAGGTTAAAATGTGCTGGCATTGCTGAAAGGTTCTTTTAAAGTAATGATCTTGTCCTCAAACAGTTTACTAAAGTTCTCAGGGTAAATTTCAAAACAGCAGGGTATTAACCTTAGTTCTTTGGTCTAATTCCAACTTTGGTAATTATATGCTGCCTATTAAAATTCCCCTTGCTGTTCTAATTTAATAAGATGGTGCTCAGTTCCTGTCAAATATCTCAGAGCAATGCTACCAGCTGCAATGCTTATCCCGTAGAGTGTAATGTTTCAGATGTGATTAAGTGATCATTTAAAATTTTTCAGGAAAGAAGTGGGTCATGCATTCATTAAAATAATTTTCCACTTATGAAGAATATATAAAGTACATATTTAAGTGGCCAAAAATTACTATACCTAAAAATGTCACAGTAAATTTTAGTTTATGTTCTTGGTAAGAGAGTCCTATTTGTAGCTATTATAATTACAAACCGACAAGAAAACTTTTCAAGTATATCATCTTTAAGTTTTACAAAGCAGAGAAAATGCAGTAAAACCCTCAGACTCAGAGCAGAAGTTATCTAGACTCTCCTTCTCAAGATATTGACGGTAGAGTTACTGCGTTTCCCTATTTCTCCAGTCTGTGAATATCATAACTGGGCAGGACTACAGTAAAATATTAGGAAGATAAACAAGTAGCAAAATGAAATTAAACATTACCGTACAGCTACTAAATTTCAACCTTTATCTGGCACCATATTAAAAGGCATTCTGGGAACTGTGATCCTTTGCAGAGAGTAAGTAAGGGTAAAGGAACTTGAAAACAGTAACAGAGAAATAGAATTACTTCTCAAGATTGTACAGACTATTGAAATGAGGTAATAAAACGTATTTTAAGGCTTAAAGATGCAAATATAAGTGGAATCCTAGGTAGAATCATTATCCTTGAAAACTTAATCTGTGATGAGACCCTTAAAAAACAAACAAAAACAAAACAGTGTTTCTGCATTTCACTGTGTCTTAAAGAATACTCCAAAATTAATTCCATCATTTAAGCACACCCTAATTACAGGTTCTGTAAGTTTATATATTACTAAAAAGTCAAAAGAAAAAAAAATCTATTTACTATAAGTGTTTTTCTTATCTGTATATTCTGTTTCTAGAAAAATCTGTCATTGTTCAGAATACTAACATATCACTTAAGGAAAGAAATTATAAATAAATATACTAAGAAAATACCCTATAACCCTTAAAAGTCCAGAATTGTTCTAAGCAAAGCAAACATTTGTAATATTAACAACAAAAAAAAAATCAATTTAAAAACCAAGAGCCAAGAACACCCTTTTTCTTGAGGTTGGCAAACAGCATAAAGATTTCATCAACAGAAGACATTAGGCCTGGCTTTAAAAAGCAAACAAAAGAGGTCTTCACTTCTGATTAGTGTGTCTAGAAAGGAGAAGGCACAGTCAAATTAAATTATTTTCTTCAAAAAAGCAAAAATGTGGTAAAAAATGCAACCACCTTACACTCTCAAAAAGACAAGACTATTAAATTGTTGCTTTTAGTAGTAATAGAGGTTCACAATTCAATCCAAAAATCTTAGAGCTGAATATGTTTTGGAATTTAGATGTCCTCCCCTCCCCAAGATTTAGGAATATTACTTCACAACTGCCAGTCCAGTGGGCAACTGGGTCTAAGCCAACATCCAGAAATCAAACACATTCATATTTCTGCAGTAAATGTATGAAGACTTGAAAAAAAACCCTCATTTGAGTTTAGATCTAGGTCTGCCTTCATCGGGTTTTACTGCCAATTTCTGTTTTTAGAACTTTGTGGATTTTGGATAAAAGACTGTGGACCTAAATTGAAAATATAGAAATAAATCAGGCAAAAGTTCTTAGCTCACTTTACCCTTAGCTTAAAAAATAGTAGGTTACATACATATTGTCTGCGAACTCTTCAAGTTTACAAACTTCAAGATAGCAGTAGAAATTATATTTCAGTTGTTTCTACAGATTACTTATATACTATATTATAGAAGTTTAATTCATATGTTCAAAGAAAATCAAAATTTTATTAATTTTATGATACGAAGTAAAATATATAAAATGCATTCATATTCAAAAGGATAAATTTCTTCCTTTGTAGTACTTTTTAGTTATAAAATAAAAATTATTTCTATAAGTTAATAAAATCTGAAATTGCACTGTATTTGAGCATGGCAAAGCTTACAACTAAAAGGATAAGTGAAAGTCTAGATTCTGGGGTAATGAAAAGTCAGCAGTTGGACAAAGACATTCTCCATTTCTCTGTTCTTTCTGCTATCCTACAGTTTGGGAAAAAAGGAATCTATATAAGAGGAATCAAAATGTTTATTATAAAAGAAGTTGTATGTTCTCTTGAAAACAGTTAATTATAGTGGTAAAGAACATAGAGCCTGGAGATAGGCAGTAAGTAGATATTCAAATTCTAGCTCCACCTTTTACTAGCTTTCTGACCTTAGGAAGCTAGTAAATGCTCTTGTGCCTCAGTTTCTTCATCTGTGAATGGGGAAAATAATAGTACGTACCACATAAAGTTGTTAATGAAAATTAAGTGTTAAATAAAAATAAGTAAAAAATAAAGTGTTAGGAAGAGCAACAGGAAAAATAGAGGAACAGGTAATATTAATAAATATTGGCAAGGTTAATGCAATATTACCAAAAATTTCTGTGATCTTAATTACTTTTTAAACCCAGACTGGCTTAACACAGAAATTTTTAAAAAATACAATAAATGTTTACTTTGCATTTGACTAACTGAAAAACCATGAATTGAAATATTAGTATCTCTATCTTTTTATAATAATTAATAATCATTACCTAAACTTACAATTTTTGTAAAGTCCAGAAAACATCTCAAAGAAAGTTGCTGTGAAAAATCTAACCAGTAGTTTACATATATGGTCAGTACTTGATTAAAAAGATTACTTGATAAGTTGAAATATCTAATTCCATGACCATGGTCAGAGAGCTCATCCATAAGCATCATGGTACTAGAAATACACCACTTTGCTCACTACACAATCTCACAAAGCACTGCACAGAAACTTACCTATCTTCATCTTTGTCATACAGTTGGTAATAATCTCCACAGCCATTCCAAAATGTGTTATCCACAACTTCTTGCCTTCCTGCTGTGGCTCCACCTTCTGGTGTTATCTGGTTATTGTCTGTTTCACTCTGTGTAACTCTTGCGAAAGGCAGATCCAAGAACATACAGTCATGTTCTCCATCATAGTCATCACATTTTATTAAGAGGTCATCTGAGCCATTTTCCTCAACTTCCAAAGCCTCTCTCCACCTCTGAACACTTCTCTGCTTAGCCTCATGCCTATTAAAACCTGTTTCTTGGTCCACCTGGCTTGAACTTATCACTTTCCTAACTTTGGGCCTCACTACCTGTTCAGGAGAACTTCCCTGATTTTTGTCCCTATCACTGGTATTTTGTTCACTGCAAATATGCCTAGGAGCACAGGCTGAATCTTCAGTTGAATTTTCTCCTTGTCTCTCCTGGCTAGTATTATTTTGTTGTTTCTTTCTAACATCTTCATCTTCAGAAGGGGACCTCTGAAATTCCTGATTGCTCTGACTGACAAACTCAGTATCACCAGTAGAAGTTTTCACTAAAGGTGCTGAATCTAACTCCTCAAACCGATCTCTTAATTCACAGTTAAAAGAGGGAACTGGTGGTGAAAGACCAGTATATGCTTCTACCTCTCCATTTTCCAACTCAAATATTGTATTGCCCAGTGCTTCCTGATATCTACTACCTTCCACAACTTCTGCAGAGAGCTGAAGACAGTCATTATCCTCTCCATGTCTGCCATCTGGATCGTAAGAGTCAGTATGAACCAATGTAATTCCATTTTGGACACTTGAAGCATTACAAGCTCCTGGAGTATATTCTCCCTCAGAGTGACTGTGAAGATTCGTACTGCTTCCTAAGGTCTCCCTGCCTTCCTCGCTATGATGTACTGCAGCAAAGGATGGACTGCTCTCAATGGTTTGATTCAATGCTGTATCACCAATGGGAATTTCTGCTTCACTTTTTTCAAATAAAGGGCCACTGGGTAAAGAAGAATGAACTTGATCCAATGGATTGGAACCTTCACAGAGAACAAAACAAAACATATTTAGAGGTATTAATTTAGATAACACTTTGTTTAATAATGACTCCTTAAGTAGGAATCATACCAATTATTACCTATTTGAGAATGTGAGTCAGTTTCTCTGAGAGGTACTTCTAGGCTCCCTAACTTCACTAGGAGGGCAGATTGGTTACCCTATGAATTCATTTATACTATGGTAGGTCTTCTGCACGTTTTTCACCCCAATCCTACTACCTAAAACATTTTATAAAAGATATTTAAAAGAGAGGCTACTAAGAGACTACACAATGAGAGGCATTAGTGAAGTCACAGGGTAACCAATCTGCTCTCCTAGCTGCTGGAGTATGCAATTCAAACTTAAGTTCTTTTACTACATGCAGATTTTTTTTAAAAGTGCTTATAATCAATATAAGAACAGGTAACCGATCTAACAGAAAAGAGACTCCATTGTATTTTATGTCAATTCAGAAAATTATATCTGTCTATAGATACATAATACTAGATTTGAAGATTGTATCTGTCTATAGATACATAATATTAGATTTCTACCCCCAAAATGAATTGCTGTAATATATCTATAATAATAAATTAACCTTAGCTATGTTATAGCTATGACTGAAAAACTACAAAAAAGTCAGTATGTTGATTCTCTTTGCCATGGTGTCAGAATTGTGATATAAGAGTAAAATCATATTTATTTCATAAATTACTTTAAACATGACTATCTTTTACCACCACCAATGTAATAACAGAAAATAGACATTCAGACTCGTTGGAACAAAAATTTATAAATTATAAATAACTGAAAAGAAGTCTTGTCATGTCACAAAAAGTCTTCTTTAACAGAACGACCTTAGCTAATAATTCAGATTCTTGCACATAAATAACAGTAAAAAAAAATCCAGAATTATCAAATTTGCTCAGGACAAGAGGAAGATGACATTCTAGTCCAAAAATGTGTAGTTATACTTCATGAATATCTGTAAAATTCTTTTGCAAACCAATGAATAATTAAGAAATTTTAATTGAATGGCTAAGCATTACTTGACATTTGTATTTTATAGAATGATTCTAAAAAAATCAAATTAATCCAGTTAAATTTATGTTTTACACATAAAACAAGAAACATTTAAATGTAATATGCAGGGAAAAATATACTCAGTTCACATTAAAAAATGTTTTTTGATTGAAAGATGGAAGATATCCTCTGGCTGAAGGATATGACATGACAATATAACCACTTCCATGACAATGTAGTTATAATTTAGTGATTAGCCACATTGTACTTTCTTTTATGTTTAAATGTACATACTATTAACATCAAATTCAATAAAAATTTAAAAACAGAATTACTTGATAGAAAATATACAGCATTTATACTCATAGATACGCATAAAACCAACTCACTATTTCAAGTATTATAAGATCAATTCTTACATGCTTATTAATAGCTTTTAAATAATTCTATGCTGCATACCTGAGGAATTTTCTTTTGGAACATCATCTAGTTCCAACACTTCATAGTCATCACCAGCCCGACCTAAGCTTCTTTCATGCCTAGTCATACATGGTTTAAAACTGACATATGCATGTCTTCTGCCGTATCTCCTGCCTGTGATTGTCTGATATCCTCCTGCTGGTTTGGGCCAGGCAGCCTTGCTGGATTCTTGATCCATTGCTGAGAAACAGAGTTAAAAATAAAAGAGGCACAGCAATGACCTTTATTCTGACATCTGGGGTAATGTTTCAATATATATGTTACTATTCGCCAAATCATATGCTACTGAACATCAAGTGCACCTTACTTGCACCATAAAAATAAACATGAAATACTATGTTATGACTGTTACCTCTCTACCCCCTAAAACACCATTTAAAGTTTGGTTCCTGTTAGCTAGTATATGTAAAATAGATAAATAAGTTTCTTTTGTATAGCACAGGGAACTATACTCAATATCTTGTAGTAATCTATAATGAAAAAGAATATGAAAATGGATATATGTTTGTATATGTATGACTGAGGCATTATGCTGTACACCAGAAATTGACACATTGTAAACTGATTATATTTCAATTAAGAAAAAGAAAAGTTTGGTTCCTTCAAGGTATTTCAGATTTGTATACCTACCAAAATTTTTTTCCGTATGCCAAATTACTAAACTGCAAAAGCTCCTCAAGGATTGGAGAATGATCCTCCAAATTACCTAAGTACCTTATGTACAAGTGCTCAATACGTATTTGTTGAATGAATTCCTCGCACATGATATGATATAAAAGTGAATACATTCCTGTCACAGGTAACAAGTAATTTCTTTAAATGGTATCTGTACTATCATAAAAAATGAACTGGACCAAATAAAATATATCCCAAAGATTAGGGTCTGGTAAAATTCTCCAAAAGAAAATACTGATGAGCCAAGTCAAACATATGCTTCAACACCTTTAAATACTACCAATGGTATACATATGGTAAGAAAAGCCACCAACATGTGTACAAGTTGAATACTAAGTTCTGATGCCTGAGTGATATACAGTAGCAAACAGAAGTGTCTTTTACGAAGTAGGACATTATCTCACACACATAGTATAAATGTGCTTAGTCAGTTGGATTTTACATATATTGTACAGGCAGTAAACAAAATACGTTCTCACAGTATATAGAATAGCCAATAAATGAAACAGTTACTTAGTTTTTGCTTTACAGCATTAAAATAAGAAATATAATTGCCTCTAAGCACAAAGAAAACAAACATGTATTCATAACATATAATACCAAGTGTTGCATTATGTTATTTCATCCCCTAACAAACCTTATGAGGTAGATACTGTTATTTTGTTTTAAAGATCAAAAAATTAGGATTAAGATTAATTACTTAAGATCTTGTCCAGTAACCCAATGTTGACTCTAGAACAAGTACCCTTAGCAATACCTCCAAAAAAGAGCTTCCAAAGTGGAAAGCACAATAGATATCAAAGGAGTGTAGAAAGGAAATACAAGAATTTTTTCTTAAACTCAATTTTTAATCAAAAATTAGAAATCAAGCTTTATACACATTCAGTATATAGATCGAAACTGGCTCTAAGAAAGACCATGATCGTGTGTCACCTATGGTACTAAAGGAATCTGGAGGGAAATACGAAGTCCTCAATGTGGAGGAACTGACAGAGACTCCTTGCTTACCTGCTGGCTCTTTTTCAGTATACTGTGACATAAATGGCAGTGTCTGTGTGCCCAGTACAGTGGAATTATGGATGTGATTTAGTTTTTACCCACAAAATGGATAAGCTGCAGAAGATTCCTACAAAGAAACCATGGGTTAAAAAAATGTATTAATAATACAAGCACAACACAAAAATGGCAAAACTAATACTTCTCCTAATTAAGCTCTTTTCTAGCCCATAATAATGACGAAAAATACAGTAGAATTGGACAAGACAGTCAAAAAACCTCAAAATTATCAAGACGGCTGCTTGAAAACAGATTTATATCTCCTCTTGAAAAATCCTGCCTTAAGTATATACCATCCTGAAGATTCAGGATAACAATACACATATAATTTATGAGGAAATGAGCAACTATATTGGGAGAAGTGTTGACTAGAGTATGTGACCAACTGGAAGTCTACTACATATTATGCTACCTTTGCTTCTCCATCAAGCACTATAGTTCTTTTAGCCCTGGCATCATTAAAAGAAGAGAACACTAAGAACATAAACTTCATTTAAAAAATGTATAATGGTTCACCACAATTAATAATTAATGTGTTTTAAAGATGATATACTCATTCTTGATCATTCAGATATTTTAAACCCAACAACCTATTCTAAATTCTAAAAACTAAAATTTACCATGTAACATAAAAAGACTTTCATCTGTTTTGAAATTAATCCATTTATTTACTATTTTAAAAGCTGCAACTTGTGCTTTTTTTAAAGTTTGGCAAAAGCTTAGTTTTTTTATTTAAGCACCTTATTTAAACACGAGCTATTGCTAATTGTCTATCACCAACTCAAATGTGTTAGAAGATGACAGTTTTGCAAATAAGTTTAACTATATACGTTATCCATCTAGCCACATCTAGCTATATATTAACATACATAAAAGTACACAAACACATTCTCCCATATAAATTATAAATTCAGCAATAGGTTGTGATCCTCTAATATAGATGAATCAGGTCAGATTGTTAGCAATAGCTAAAAGGTAAAAGAATATCAAAATTATAAAAAATCTGAAATTCTTATCATTTCTATAGTTGTCTATTTGCAGAATCTGCTAGTCATGGCTTGGAAGTTTTCTTGTGTAGCAACCTGTAAGGTTCAACTGTTAAACTTTTGAGATGAAATGGGTTTAGTATCCCTGGTAGCAAGAGGTAACCTGAGAGAGTGCTAAACGTAATTAATTACTACCCTTCTCTAAAAACTTTTATGTAAACTATTGTAAAAGAGGAGCAACAAACTTAGCATTGGTAAAGTGAAAATTACATTACAAAGCCTAACTCAAATATAAAATATACGTAATCAGAAACATAATTCAAAAATTTTATATTTAAGTAGATAAAAGCTTGTATTTTCAAATTGTTCTGATAAAGCCTCTATCTCACTGAGTGATTATTATAAACTTCACATTCTGTTTTTTAAAAAAAGGTGTTACAAAATTTTTTTTTAAGACTATCAACAGAAATCTGTGAAGAAAGAATTGAATGAGCATATATCCCATATCCAACACACTAGAACAATAAAGATTTTCTGTGGTTTACTGGGAGCATAATTGACTAAGCGGGGAAAAGAGTGAAGAGGAGTTAAAGAAAAACTGAGATGAAAGAATAAAATATTAATCCATTAAAAAGCAAGACGAAGAACATTCCTCAAACTTACCTCTCATTTAAATAGGAAGATCTCTGATTCAGACGTGTCACAAATAAAAAACTCTACTCAACCCACCCTCCTTTGAGATACAGAAGTCAAATCAGCTCAAAATTTAAAAGTTGCAGAGATTTATTTTCATGTCAATGAGCCAAGAAAAGAAAAAAAAAAAAGGTTTACAAGAAATACACAGAAAATTCAATGTTCTACATGCCAAAAGGTAGCAAATTTCATTTGATGATAAGAATCAGAGAATGTGTTCAGAATAAATTAATGTATCTGTGACAGACACTTAGATGTATGCTACTACCAAAACAAAAGGGAGAGGGGGGAACATGTATGAGTCGGGTTAGGGAAAAACAGAAACAAGAAGCCTGGCAAAATGCTGAAGCAAGATGGTATGTACATGGAGGTTCCTTGTACTCTACAGAAATTTGTTTGGAAATTTTCATGATGGAAACTTTTAAATTATTCTCCTTGTCTCTGAAATCATTTGTTGAAGAACTGTTTACATAAAATAAAGTATAAAACTCTTAAGCACACATTATAATTCAATGAATTTTATGTAGATCAAGATACAAAACATATACCATCACTTTAGAGGGTTCTCTCTTGCCCTTACAAGTCACTGACTCCTCTCAACCCAAAGGCAACCACTCTGTTGACTTCCATTACCCTAGTTTAGTTTTTCCTATTTTAAACTTCGTCATACATCACTAATTATTTTGTGTCTACTTTTGCTCAATACAATGTTTTGGGATTCATTCTTATTGTTATAAAAATACTTTTTTTTTTTTTTACCTTTCTTGGTTGCATATAACCTAGAATTACTGGGACACGGTATAAAGCCATGTTTATTAGCTGTAACAGATACTGACAGTTTCAAAAAGTGGCTGAAACAACTTACATTCCCATCAGCAATATTTAAAGTATCAGTTGTTTCACATCCTTGGCAACACTTGATATTGTTTCATATCCTTGATAACACTAGATACTATCATCCTCTAATTTCAGCCATTCTGGTAGGGGTATGATGGTACCTCATTGTGACATTTCCCCGATGAGTAATAATGTAGAGCACCTTTACCTAGGCATATTGGCCTTTTGGATTTTTTCTTTTATGAAGAGCCTGTCTGCTTTTTTGCATATTTAAAAAATTGTGTTCTTTACATTTTTCTTTTTGATTTGTAAAAGTTACTTATATTTTCTGCCAGATTTACTTAGTGTGAGTATATTCTTGCAGTCTGTGGCTTGCCTTTTCTCTTTAATAATGTCTTCATGAATAGAAATTTGTAATTTATTGTAGTCTATCAATTTTATGTTCTATTTAAGAAATTTATACCTATCCCAGGGTGATGAAGATATTCTCTTAGGTTTTCTTCTAGAAACTTGATTAATATTAGCTTTTACACATTGAGATCTATGATCCAACTCATATGAACTTTTGAAAATAGTATCAGGTAAAAAATCAAGGTTCATTATTTCCCAAATATCCAATATCCAATTTACCTAACACATTTTTTTCCATTTTTTAAATTGAAGTACAATCAATTTACAACATTGTGTCAATTTCTGGTGTACAGTATAATGTTTCAGTCATAGATACACATACATATATTCCTTTTCATATTCTTTTTCATTATAGGTTACTATAAGATATTGAATATAGCTCCCTGTGCTATACAGTATAAGCCTGTTGTTTTAATACAACTTATTAACAATAAATGTTTTTTCTTATTAACTTCAGTGGAAATTTTGTCATTAGCCAAGAAACTACACTTGTGAAGACCTATTTATAGACACTCATATTCTTCCATTGGTCTTTTTGTCTATCTTGTTTTCTAATACAACATTGTCTTAATTACTGTAACTTTATAACAAGTGTTGAGACATTTACATTTTGATATAAATTTTGGAATCATTTGATCAAACTTTTAAAATTCTAGGATTTTTACTGACATTGTATTGAACCTACAGCTCAACTTGGAGGAAATTGATATTTTAACAACACTGACACAGGGAACTATACTCAAAACCTTGTAATGGTCTATAATGAAAAAGAATATGAAAAGGAATACATGTGTGTGTATATATATATATGAATCACTATGCTGTACACCAGAAATTAATATGACATTATAAATCAGCTATACTTCAATAAAAAATATTGACTTTCCACACTATTCAGCCATAAAAACCGACAACATAACGCCATTTGCGTCAACATGGATGTTCCTGGAGAATGTCATTCTAAGCGAAGCCAGAAAGAGAAAGAAAAATACCATATGAGATCGCTCACATGTGGAATCTAAAAAAAAGAAACACAAAACATAAATACAAAACAGAAACAGACTCATAGACATAGAATACAAACTTGTGGTTGCCACGGGGGTGTGGGTGGGAAGGAACAGACTGGGATTTCAAAATGTAGAACAGATAAACAAGATTATACTGGGAAATATATACAAGATCTTATGGTAGCTCACAGCAAAAAAAAAAGTGACAATGAATATATATATATATGTTCATGTGTAACTGAAAAATTGTGTTCTACACTGGAATTTGACACAACATTGTAAAAAGACTATAACTCAATAAAAAAATGTTAAAAAAAATTGACTTTCCTACCACATAAAGATGGAATATCTTTCCACTTAAATATTTTAAAATGTCCCTCAGCACTGTTTTATAATTTTCAACTAGAAGTTTTGCCCAAGTTTTTACTAGATTTATTACTGGTTATTTTACATATTTTGATGCTAATCTAAATGTAATTTTCTAATTTTCTTTTATATTTTTTGGTTGCTAATATACAACTTAAAATAAATTTCTGCATATTGTCCTTGTATCCAGTTATCTTGCTAAATTCACTTACTCTAAAACTTTGCTGGTATACATATTTTCTGAAACTTTTTTCTTTCCGATTTTTAAAATTAATCTTATTTATCTAAGGCACTGGTTAGAATTCGAGTAAAACACTGACTAAAGAGAAGGATGTTGAACATGAAACAAGTTTTTCATTGAGTATGATGTTAGCTATAGATTTTTAGTCGATAATGTTTATAAAATTAAAGATGTTTCCTTCTATTTCTAGTTTGAGGATTCTTAGCACAACAGATACTGAGTTTCATCACTATTTACAGAGATGATCCTACAATTTGTCTACATTGTTCTGTTAAAGAGACAGATTACATTGATCAATTGTAAAACATGAAACCAACCTTGTATTCCAAGGAGAAAATCTGTGATACCTTTTTTACATATCACTGGATTATTTTTATATCTACATTCTTGTGAAATATTGGCCTATAATTTTCTATTTTTTGTGACATTCTTGTCAGGATTTCCTACCAAGATAAATGCTAAAATGATAAAATGTTCTGGGATATGTTTTCTTTTTTAATTCTCTGAAGTGTCTGTGTAAAATTAGCATTATATCTTACTTAAATGTTTGAGAGCTTTACCAGTGAAGCCATCTGAGCCTGGGTTTTTCTTTGTGGAAAAGTTTTTGATAAATTCAACTTGTTTAATACATTAATGGACAACTTAAGAGTTTCCATTTCTTCACATGTCAGTTTTGATAAACTGTGTTTTTCAAGGATTATGACTTTTCATTCAAGTTATCAAGTATAGTAATATAAAGTTGATTTCAAACCACCATAATAAAGTCAATAGTACAAAAAAGCAAGTCTCAAAACTTTTGTTTCCAAAATGTATATAAAATGCTTTTGATATACTATAGTCTATTAAGCATGCAATAATAGTATTGTGCCTAAAAACACAATGGACATACCCTAATAGAAACATATTTTATTGCCAAAAAACACTAACCATCAGTGAGCAAAGGCTGTTGGAAAAATGGCACCAAAAAACTTGCTCATTTCAGGGTTCCCACAAACCTCAGTTTGTAAAAAAACAGTATCTGCGAAGCACAATAAAACAAAGCACAATAAAACAAAGTATGCCTGTTTAAAGCAATAAATTTCTCTCAAAGCACTGCTTCGGTTGCACTCAAGTTTGGATGTAATACTTTTGTTGTTTTTCAGATCAAAACGTTTTCTAATTTCCATCATGACTTCATTTTGATTCATGGACTATTTAGAAATGTCTTTATTAATTTTCAAACACTTGGAGCCTTTCTAGGCATTTTTCTGTTACTAACTTGTAATTAATTCTACAGTGGTCAGAAAACACACACTGCCTAATTTCAATCCTGTGAAATTTGATGATACTTCTTTAAGAATCAGAATATTTTGGCAAATGTTCCATGTGCACCTAAAAAAAAAGTACAATCTTCAGTTAGATAAAATGTTCTATAAATGTCAATTAGGTCAAGTTGATTAATCACATCATTCAAGTTTTCTATTCCTTTCTGACATTTTTATATAATTGTTCTTGTAAATGTATGTTTAAAATCTCCAACTATGAATGCATGTCTACATTTCCTATTAATTGTATTAATTTCTGTATTCAGAACCTGTATTTTGAGGTAAACACACACTTAGGATTACATCTTCTGGATGAACTGACCTACTTATTATGACATTTTCCCCTTTATCTCTTATAATACTTCTGGCCTTAAGTCTATTTCATACAACAATAATATAGGCACATTAGCATTCTTTTGGTAAGTTTTTGTAAACAATATTTATTCAATCTTTTTATTTTCATATTATGTGTGCCTTTAAAGTGTTTTTTTTTAATACCATGCAAACACTAACCAAAAGAGAAAGCAGTAGTATTAATATCAGATAAAGCAGACTGCAGAAAAAGAAATATTATCAGAGATAAAGACTATTATATAACAATAATGGAGGTCAATTCACTAAGAAGACACAACAGTCCCAAACATATGTACACCTAACAACGGAGGCTCAAAACACAGAAGCAAAAATTGCTAAAACAAAAAGGAGAAATAGACAAATCCACAATTATACTTGGAGACTTCAACTCTTCTCACAGTGACCGACCAAACAAGTAGACAAAATCTCAGTAAGGAAAAAGAAAGTCTAACAAGCATCATCAATCAACCTGACCTGACAATTACAGAATACTTAATATAGAAGTATAATTTAGTATTTAATATGTAATACAGAATTTATAAAATATTCTACTCCACAGCAGCATAACATACATTATTTTGAATTGCACATGGAACATTTACCAATACTGACCATATTCTGACTCGTAAAATTTCAAGGAATTCAGACAAAATTATACAAAGTATATTATCTGTCTTTAACAAAATTAAGCATAGATATGTTATAGAAATAGGCAACATCACCAAATATTGGAAATTTAAAAATATACTTCTAAATAATCCATAGGTCAAAGTGAAAGTCACGTAAGAACTCAGAAAAAAATCAACATAAAATTTGTGGGACCACCTAAAGTAGTGCTTAGAAGGAAAAGAAGGAAGGTTTCAAATCAAAAGCCTAAGCTTACACCTAAAAAAAAAAAAAAAAAAAAGAAGAAATAGTAAAGCGCAGAAATCAATGAAATTGAAAACTTTTTAAAAAGCAGTAAAAAGCTGAATCTTTTGAAAAATTAACAAAATCGATTAATCTAGAAAGACATAAGAAAGGACACAATGCCAGTATCAAGAATGAAAAAAAAAATCACTGCAGGAGCTACAGACATTAAAAGGATAATAAAGAGACAACTTAACGGCAATTAATAGATGAAAGAGACAAAGTCCTTGAAAAACACAAACTGCTAAAGCTCATACAGTAAGTAACTCCTAGTCAAAGACTGAAAGTTTTCAAGAAAAAAATTAGATCACCCTAATCATCCTATACCTGTTAAAGTAATTACATTTATCCTTTAAAACCTTTCAACAAAGAAAATTCTAGGTCCAGATGGGCTAGGATGCAAACTCTGACAGACATTTATGAAACAAATGCTAATTCTATCCAAAATTTTCAGGAAACACGAGAGGAACAAACACTTTAAACCTGTGAGGCCAACATCCTGATACAAAAATACCCCAATTACATGAAAAGGTATCCCTCATGGACATAGATAAAAAAAAAACTACTCAATGAAGTATTAGAAAACTAATCCATCAACTATGAAAATGATAATATAACACAACCAAGTGAGGTACATACATCTAGAAAACGTCAGGTTGATTCAACATCTGAAAATAAATCAATGTAATTTACCTTATTAACACATCAAAAAAAGATACACCATAAGATCATCTAAATAAATACAATTAAAACATTTCACCACTCAATGTCCACTCATTATTAAAAAAAAAAAACAAACTCTCAGCAATCTTAGAACAGAATGGGGACATCTTTAACTTAATAAAAGAAGTATTATACTTAATACTTAATCTAACAATATGTAATATAAAATAATAGCCTGATAAAAGGCCATATTATACTTAATAATGAAAGACTGAAAGCTTTCCTCTTAAAATCAGAAACAAGCCAGGATATCTGCTCTCACCACTCTTATTCAACACCATACTGGAATTCCTAGCCAGTTCAACAAATAAAGAAAGAGGGTGAGGGGTTGATAACATACCAAGTGAAAATGAAAGAAACAAAAGTGTTCCATAGTCACAAATCACGTAACTATCTACATGAGAAAATCCAAAAGAATCTACCAAAAAAAAAAAAAAGTTACTAAAATCAGTGAATTTAGCAAGGTCACCAGATCCAAGGTCAGTATACAGGAACCAGTTGTATTTCTATATACTGTCAGTGAACAGCTGGACACTGAAATTTAGGAAAATTATCATAATAGTATCAGAAGTAATGAAATACTTAAATATAAATCTAACAAAATATGAGCAACAACACCTGTTGAACGATGAAACTAAAAAGCTAATGAAAGACAAACTAGATCCTTGATTAAGACCAAATAAATGCAGTTATCTTATTGTCACTGATTGGAAGATGGAATATTAAGATGTCAGTTCTTCCCAAATTTATCAATGCATTCAATATAATCAAAAATAACAACCCCTCAGTAGTTTTTGCAAAAACCAACAAGTCACTTCTAAAAAGTTTTATGAAAAAGCAAAGGAACTAAAATAGCCAGGATGATTTTGGAAAAGAATAAAGTTGAAGGATTTACATTATCTGATTTCAAAATTTATTATAAAGCAACAATAATGCTGACAATGTGGCATTGGCAAAATGACAGATACAAAGATCAAGGGGACAGTCCAGAAATAGACTCATATATGTGGTCAACTGATTTTTGACTATGTTAATGGGGGAAGGTAAAGTCTTCCCCCCCAAAATGGTGCTAGAACTGGGAAAATAAACCTTGACCCCTACCTCACACCATACACAAAAATTAACTCAAAATGGATGCTACACCTCGACATTCAAACCAAAACAATAAAATCTGTAGAAGAAAACTTAAGAGGAAATCTGCACAATTTTGCACCGAGCAAACAGAACACAGAAATACCAATCATAAAAGAAAAACTGACAAACTGAATTTAATCAAAATTAAAAGCTCTTCTATTTTAAAAAGTTGGGGATATGAAAAAGTATGCCTCAGGCTGCACTGTGTGTGTATGCATTTGTGTAGGTTCAAGGACTTGTATAAAAAAATGTATAAAGAATTCTTCCAACTCAGTAAGACAACAATTCAATGTTTAAAAATGGGCAAAAGATTTGAACACATACCTTACAAAGGAAGACATACAAAGTACCCATAAACACATGAACAAACACTCAGCATCATTAGTCACAATAAATACAAATTTAAAATACAGTGTAAGCCTACTACATACCCACCAGAAGGGCTAAAATTAAAAAGACTGAATTAACCAAGTGTTAATGAGGATGTAGAGCAACTGGAGCTGTAAAATGGGAAACAGCTTGACAGGTTCTTACACTTAAACATTCATTTACAGTACAACCCAACAAATGCATTTCTAAGTATTTACCCAAGAGAAATGAAAACGTATGTTCACACAAAAACTCATGAATGAATGTTCTTTTATTAATAACAACCCCAAACTGGAAACAATCCAAAAATCCATAAATAGGTGAAATGGTCAACAATCATGGTAAATCAAATACCATAAACTACTACTACTTCGCAATAAGAAGTTGTGAACCAGCTAAACACACAAACACATGGATTATCCTTAAAAACATGCTGAAAGAAAAAAAGTTGGATGCAAAAGAGTACATATTACATAATTCCGTTTATACAAAATTCTAGAACAAATGAAACCCATTTATAATGAGAAAAAAGGACAAACTGTTTCCCAGAGCTGAGGGTGAAAATGCGATTTACTGTAAAAGGGCAGAAAGAAACTTTTGGGGATGATAGAAACATTCTATATCTTGACTGTAGTAATGAAAATATGCTACTCCTGATTGTGATGGTCATGACATGGGGGTTAACATTTGTCAAAACACACTGAGCTGTACATTTTAAATATAAACATTTTATTGTATGCAAATTATCCTCAATAAAATTGACTCTTTAAAAAAGAGCTCTCTTGGGAAGACATTAACCAGGGAATACTGGTGATGCCCTTATATGACACTCAAAAGATGTCAAAAACATCAATAAAATTCAATACGCATTTATGGTTTTCTACAATGTTATCAGAAATGAAAGACAACAATAAAATCATCTTAGAAAGCTGAGAATAGAAGAAAACATTTTACCTATTACAGTCTCCATTTGTCAGAAAGCTTCAGCAAACATCATAAACGATGCTAACACATCAGAAGCATTCCCCATAAAGTCAGAAACCACCAAGTTTTTAGTTATCACTGCTATTATTTAACTTTATGTAGGATGTGTAATAGCCACAGCAATGAGGAAAACACACAACAAAATTTAAGAGAAAGACACAAAACTGTGAATATTTTCAGATAATCATCTCAAATAAAGTGATTAGATACCTGATAAATAGAAAAAATTTAAAAGCTTTCCTACAACTGGAGGGGGAGAAAAAAATGTTACTGAAAGTTTCTATCCATCAGAGCAATCAAATCATAAAACAGCTAAGAAAACTAAGAAGGAATGTCATATATATGGAGGAAAAAACTATAAAGTTTTCCCTAAGCAAGATGTGACTAAAATGTAGACACTTACCACGCATACATATATTTCTGAGAGGAGAGACTCAATATCACAAAGGTCAGTTTGCTCCAAATTAATCTGAAATTTCAATATAATCTCATTCAAAACACCTAAGGATTTTTTATTTAATTGACAAGTTGAGTCTAAAGTTCATTTGAAGAAGAAATGCATAAGAGTCAAGAATAATTTTGAAAAGAATAATGAGGGACAAATGGTTATCAAAATTTTAAAATATGCATACTCTTTTTAACCCAGTAATTCCATTTCTAGGAATCCATGCTTCAGAAATAATCATAAATAGAGGAAGTTTCCTGAGCAGTTGAATCTGAGGGTGAAGGCAGAACTAGAAGGGGAAGTGGGAGTGGTACTTTTTACCTTACATTCTTCCAGTTTGAATTTTTAAAATTTAAGAAGATTTAAATTTTGTAATTAAAAACTAATCAATAAATTTATCTTCAAATAAAGCATTTTTTGTGATAGCAAAAAGAAACTAATTTAAATGTCTTTCAGTAAGAGAATGTGTAAACAAATTATAGCCCATTCAAACTAATGAAGCATCATTTAGTGTTTTAAGAAGTATCAGGGAGACATATAACAAGATATCCAAGATACATAATTTAGTGGAAAAAAAAGTGATGTATCAATCCTTTGGTATACCCTTCAAACTTTCCCCTCCAACTTTATATGTATGCATATGTGTTTAAAAGCGCATTTGGAAAGATGTACACACAGTAATCGGCTAACTCTGGACACTGTAATGAGGTTGTGGAATGAAAGAAAATGGTCACATTTTACTTAATAGTCCTTTTTCTGTATGGTTGAATTTTATATCAAGTTTGCGTATCTGTAATTAATTAAAAAATTAGAACAGTGATTTCATATAAAAATGATAAATTCCAGAAGACAACTAAAAATTGTAAAAAACAGTTTAAACGTTTTTAAAATATTCTAAACGTTATCTTCATGCTTATTTACATAATCAGCAAATGATCTATAGTCTTCAGCAGAGATGACTGCCATTTTAAAGAAATTTAACCAAATAGTTCATGATAAAAACTAACAATATATTAAGCCTTAAAATAAATCATAAACTTCCCAGAACCAGCAGATTCAAAGCAGTGTCTATGCGTATGTTAAAAAAATAATAATGTCTGGAGAGGTAAGTCTCCTGTATAGATTCCTCGTCCCAGCAAAAAGACTACCTCCTTCCCTTTTCTTCAACTTGGTCTGAGCAGCTTTAAACTCACCATTTTGAATGTGCGCAGAATGATTAACAAGCAGTAATCTTAGGCCGAAATTGAAGGTGCATCTGCCAGAGGCGTGCTCTAACCTGACAGCGCTAACAGGGAGAAGCATTGATGGAATGGTGCTAATATCGGGAGAAGAACGACTGCTATGGTCTGTACATGGTGTCTGCGTGCCCGAGCCTCGGTGACAATCGGGAAAAATGCAAATAGTCAGTACGGCGACGGCAACGGAAGGTTTTTCAGGGGAGCGGGGCTGCAGGCCTGTGGCGTAAGATGGGTCAGCTCTACAAGGGGTGACTGGAAATGGGCAGAGGACGGGTGGGAGGTGATGGGGGAACACTCTTCTAATACACTAACGAGTGAGGGGAGAAAGGCCACAGGGGTCCTTGGCCAAGACACCAAGGACAGCAGAAGAGGCAGCAAGAAAAAACGGCCGGTGGAGACCCCCGACACCAATCGATGCCACAGCCGAGGGCAGCGGGAGCGGCGGGCACGCACCAGAGCATGGCCCCTGGTCCGGGCAGGACAGGGCCCAGGAAACGAAGGCCTCTCACAGCCATCAACCCCACCCACCATGGCCGACGGAGCGGACCAGGGACAGGCCCCGCTCCTTCCCGAGGACAGAAATTAAGAAATGGAAGAGATGAAGGCAGCAATCTCCTCGCCGTGACCCTCACATTCCCCAAATCGGAACAAGCCAGATTGAAAAAAAAAATCCCCTCACCGAACTGTGCAGCGGCTCCGAAGCGAGAACAGCGATAGATCCTCCACCCGCCACCGCCGCCTTCTTCTCCGCCTCCGACTCCTCCCCCGCTGAACGCGCAGCGGCTGGTGGCGGCGGCGGAAGCAGAGGTGGCGGCGGCGCGCCCCGCCCCTTGCGCCGCTGGTGGGGGAGGAGGGAACTCAATCCCCGCCCCCAAACAGAGTCGACCAATAGGCTTAAAGGACCTCTGCGGGAAAAATACACGTATCCAATCGGAACCTGAGGAGTGGGCTCACGTCAATGGTTGGGACGTGGCAGAAGAAGGGAAAAATACTTGAAATGTCTCTACACTTTGGTCCCCCTTTCTCTTAGGGGGAACCTCACCGATTGGCCGAAGAGCGGAAAGACGGAGCCACACTCCGTCCCCAACCCGCTCCTGGCCCTGCCTCCTTTCCCTGCAGCACTGCGACGTTTGGGAGGGGGCGGGGCACCGTGCTGGGGTTGGAACCGCACGGCCTTTTGTGGTTTGGGCTGAGAGAAAAGGGCGGGGTCTCAGGGAAAGGGAACGGGGTGTGGAGAACTGAAAGAACTGGCGCAGCTAGACTTTCAGAAATTCCAGCAGCAACAACAAAGATGGAGGCATTAAAATCAATCCTAATTTGACTGGAAATGTAACTAACAAGATTAGGGTCTCCTGGCATAAAGTTCAGTCCTTTTCAGTTCAGATATGGTGGGGCCTAGAAAAAATAGCAGACGGAGGAACGGCACATCTTCCTCCCTGACACCCTTGACTGCGCACTATATAATGACTTCTCCCTTCCCACCCCTTCAGTCAGACCCCTGCTCCCTCATTTCTGAGTCTGTTGGGGGTGGGGGCGGGGTATAGGGGATGCCTGCTTTTCCTCTGTATAGCTGTGGCCTGACCAGAGCCTTCCAGTGTGCATCTTGGGGCTGATGGGTTGTCAAGCCGAGAAATAACAGCTCCCATCACATACAACTAAAATAAATACAACAGCTGTAGTCCCTGAACACCTTGCTTAATTTAAACAGAGATAACAGTTTAGTTAGTCATGGCACTGATGCTAAATTGTTTCTTCTTCTTGCACATGTCCTCTTCTCTGATTACATTCCCACTCCCCTCCCATCTTATTCCCCAACCCTCTTCAACCCCTCCAAACACAGGCTCAATGCCCAAGATATATTTATCGCGTCCCCTCCGCCAAGAGTTAAAGAGCCCCACTTCTTGTGCTGTCCTTGGCAACTGCAAAATTTCCTGCCAGTGAACCGAGGCTAATTTTTTTTTTGCTGTTGATGAAAACAAATTATCCAAAATTTACTATAGAAACTTAGACTATGACAATTTGCTAGACGTTTTGTGAAACCAAATCTAAGTCTCAGCCCACTCCTGTAGTACATTTCTTACCAAGAAACCATTTCCCATTTGGTATTTCTCTGCTTTACATATGTTGCTCTAAAACTGGTGACTCTCCATCCAAGTCTCTCCCTCTGGAAGAGAACTGATAATTTAATCACATTTCCCTGATCTCCCTTTAGAGTGTTGCATATTGATTCAACTGGATACACTAACCTGTTTGTTGGGGCAGAGTTTCTGTTGGGGCAGGGTTCCCCTAATTTCAGTCTCTTTCATACCATAACTGTGTTTACCACTCACAGTATTATATATTATTTTCTTTAAATGTGTTTTGCCTTCATTTTCTTTGAGAGAAGTTTTATAAAAGTACTATAAATGGAAAACCTATATCACCTCTCCTAAGTTGAAAGTAACAAAGAAAAGTGAACACAGAACAATGATTTTAAATTCTGGTGCTAGAGACTATTTTTTGTACTAACATCTCTGAGCCTAAAGCCCACTCCCTGTGAAGAGAAGGTTACCAACCATTAGACACACGTTAAAAAACAAGCAGGCAAATGGCATTTATGTGATGATGTAATCAAAAGATAGACAAACAGAACCAAAATAGGAATCACTCTCTCACTATGTGAGTCATTGTTTTTAATCATGTACGCACGTCCAAATTAAAGTCATCCAAGGCATCAGAAGTGATCTATGTTACTCTTTGAGAAACACTCTTGTGGAGGCTTATCCCATGTGTTCTAGAATCAATAGACTATACTTCCACACTGTCTCCAGCATTTACTGCTGAGTGCCTCTGGACAATCTCTGCTTACCCCTCTGGCCTCAATTTCCAGTTTGAATATGTGGAAAGTAATAGCGCCTACTCATGAGCTGTTGTACTGCAGACTAAATAACCTAATAAATGTGTAACATATTGTACCTAGCATGTAGTAAGTATTAAACACATATTGGCATATGTATTGTATTATTATATGTGTAGAGAGATAATATGTATTAATGACTTGCATGTTTTATTGTTGATTTCAGAGATGGGAAGCACTCCCTAAGGCAATGAGTTGAAGGTACAACAGGATGTAATGCAATAGTTCTTAAAGAGTGATCCCCATATCAACAGCATCAGCACTACCCAAGAACTTTCTTAAAATGCAAATTTTCAGTTAGGTCCAACCTCAGGCCTGAATTAGAAACTCGAGGTGTGGAGCTCAGCAGTCTGTATCTTCTGCAAGTCTTCTAGGTGATTCTGATGCACGCAAAGTTTGAGAACCACAGATGAATTAGGAGGACTGGTCAAGGAGTGAGAGGACCTGAACTTGAATTATAGCCTTAGAGTGACATCAGCAACAATGAGGGTATAAGCACTGCTAAAAATGGTCAGAGTCATCTTTTTCAGAACTCTGGAAATCAACCAAGGTCTTGCAGCAAGCCAGGAAGCATTTATTCAAGAAAATAGCTGAATCTCAGCAAGAACAGTAAGCTCTGTGATGTTTTGGCCTGCTCTAAACCAATCCCCTCCTCTCCAGCTCTACTGTATCACTGAACAACATTGGCCTACAATCATGGTAAAAGGAGCAGCCTGACAGATACCAGACAAGGCAGAATGAGGCTGGAGTGTCTTCAAAACCTAATTCCAAGACAACAGTCATCATTTGACCTATATGGTGGTTCCCTAGAAGACCTCACTTTCAAGGCTGTCTTGACTGGATTTCATTCAGAGCTAAACCAGTGTTTTTCTAGAGAGAAGCCTGTTCCCTAGAAATGTTTGTCAAAAGCAATGAGAGGGAATTGATTGACTTTGCTGTGGTGTAGGCAGTGTAAATAGTTTGGGGCAGACAACAGGTTGACCAAAAAGCTTAAAAGGAAAAGCTGGAGAATGTCTGTAGGAACTTTGAAAAGGTCCAACAAATTTATGAGAGTCCAGAAACCCACACATATGCCTAAGGCTGGGCTAAACAGTGCATAAGCGTAGGAAAGACCTGAGAAAGTCCTAAACATTGACCTAAGGCTGACCTTGGGGCTTTGCATAAGCAAGAAGTGAAGGCTAAGGGAGAATTGTGAACTGCCTGGCTTGATGTTGAAGCCCTGCCCAAAACACACACACGCACACACCCTCAACAAACACTGGGATACATGTTGATTCCAAGTATTTAAGGAAATCTCTAATCATTAGCTGAGCACTAAGCTAACCAGAGTCTTGTTTGGCCACACACTACTGTCTTAGATTAGTCAATCTAAGAAAGAAATGGAAAATTTTATTCAAGCCACAATGAGGATTATAACCGAAGAACAGCATCTCAGAAAGCTCCAAGAACTGTTCTGCCCATCAAAACTTAAAGTACAATTATCTAAGTTTTTTGATCAGAGGGCTGTACATTAAATGATGTATTGTTGATGGTATACACAATCCAGATCTGAGTGTCATGATCAAGATGGAATGTTATCTTTTAAGGAGTTGTCTTGTTGATGCTAGGAGAATGTTGCTCTGTATGGTTGAGGAGGTATTTCTGCTGATGGGGAAGGTATGGTCCATGCTTAACGCAGATACACGATGCATAGTAGGGGAAGAGAAGAGAAGAGGCCAAAGGGCAGAGACATTTTTTTTTAATGTTTGAATATTTCTTGTCTTGCCATAAAATATGAATTTTATTTTACACCACAAAGAAAAGAGACTTTACAGAAGCAGTTCTGTAAAACTACTTCAGAAAAGTCACTGAACAAACAAAAAACAATAATAACAAACAGCAAAAAACTCTGGGGAGAAGGAAGAATCTGATTTTCAGAGTTTCCACAATGTATTTTTAAAACGTCTTGTTTTCAACAAAACCCAAAGTTGGGTCTTCAAAAAGATCAACAAAATTAAGAAATCTTTAGCTACACTGAACAAGATAAAGGGAGAGAAGATTCAAATTACTAAAATGGGAGTTATTACTAACCTTAGAGAAATAGTTATTATAAGGGACAACTGAGAACACTTGTATGCTAAACAGTTGGAAAACCTAGACAAAATGGACACATTTTTAGAAAGACACAAACCACAAAAACTGACTACAGAAGAAATAGAAAATCTAATCTGAACCTTAGCGTTTATGAACTGAATGACCTTAAGTTGGTCATTTAATTTCTTAAGCCTTAGATTTTTTAGCTAGAAAACAGATAATAAAATCATACCTATGTCACTGTACTTAAATTAGGTGATAAATACAGAGAGGTTATGTTAGTTAAGGTAACTCTAGATACTGTAATAAATAAAATCCTCAATCTCAGTAGCACAACACAGATTATTGATTTTTAAAAGCCCATTCAGAAGGATACGTGGGAAACTCTGCTTCTCATTCAGCAAGCTTTATCTATCATGATCAATACATGGCTTTCATTATAAGACCAAGCACCAACATCTAGCCAAGAGAATAGAGGAAGCATGGAAGAAAGGAATGTGAAGGGTTTCTGAGATTTTTACTGATTTAGCATGGACATGGCGTAGTCATTCATGTTCATGATCTACCAGCAGATCACCTTGAACCTATGGAGGCTTGCTTTTAGGCTATGTTAGGACTAATCTATTTCAGGTTAGTCCTTACTACTAGGATGCTGTCCTTATTTCTATGGGTGGTTCTGACTTTTAGAGTGTCACCCTTCGGGGGTCTCAACTAAATACCTGGGATATTTAGCAAAATCCCAGACTGTATGACTGCTGAAGTCTCTGCTTAGCTCTTTATAGTCTCGCTGATTTCTGCTGGGTTTCTTAGAGTCTTGCTTCTTGCATGTATCATGTAAGAGTCAGTCAACAACTTAAAGGGAATTTATATGAAGGTTTTGAGGTTCCTCCTTTGCAGTTTCATCCACTTGGGGAATTTTTTCACTTGAGTTTAGCCATTTTGGCAACTTTATAGTCTGACCTCTTGTCTCCTTTGTGTACTAAGAATGCCAATTTCTGCTTGAACTCTAGTCCTTGGTGTTGCAATTTTGTAAGTATTCTCATGAAAATAATCCAAGATGAATATGAGCTTCCCCATGGGTTTCACTTGTCTCAAGAATCCTAGGATCCCAAGTCCTACCTATACTGCTACCTCTTCAGTGCCTTCAAATATTCACTTTGTATATTTTCCCCATTTTTATAGTTACTTGCAGTGGGAAGGTTAGTCTGATAGAAGTTAATCAATTGTGGTTGCACCCAGAAGTCTATCACATGGTTGTTTTAAAGTTTGAATAGGGAAATGCATTTTTAATCTAGAAACATGGTTCTTTATCAATAAAATTCCTTACAAATCTTAAACTTCTGCTATTTTTTGTTCTATGCAGTCTTATGAATCATTAGATGTATCTGGAGTTCTTTCCAAATTTAAGTCTCAAGTTTGATTTGATTCTTTGCTTTCTAACCTCCATGCCTCTCTCTTTCAATTTAATGGTGACTACCTTGAGGCCATCAGGCTTGGGTGGGAAAGCCATACTCTTAAAATGAATACTGTCATAAAGATTAGTCTTAATTGGCCTGTGTTGATCAAAAACTTTCTCACTTTTATCTCACAGCTTAAAGCCTAGTGGAAATCTACTTTTCCAGTCATTTGCAGCCCCAAATTTCTGGGATTTCTGTACTTCTATTTGCATGCCGTCATATCTTGTCTGAGCTCATCTCTTTCATCTTATACTTTGAAAAACAGTCAGAAGCAACAGTGGATACCTCTAATATTCTGTTTTCAATTTTTTTTCCCCTGGAGTTACAGACTCTGCAGGCATCTTATCTGCCTCTCAAATTACCACAGTGATAGCTGTTTTTTAACCAAATGCTTTGAGACTGCATAGCATAGATCTCCATTTTTCTAGCATCTGATGTCAGTTGCTCTATTATCCGCTGACCAACTGCTAAGCCAGTGGCATGTATTTAAAATATTTTGTCATAAGAAATCTTGTATTAATTAAGCTACCCTGAATAATGTAACAGATAAAACCTAAAATGTTATGGAGTAACTCAATAGAAGTCTATATCCTGAAGACATAAAGTCCACCTAGTGGCAGGAGAGAAAGGGAACAGGGGAGAGGTTTTTTTGTTTTTTTTGTTTTGTTTTGTTTTGTTTTTTGAGAGGTACTTCTTTATGCCATAATTTAATCACCCATCCTGGCAGAGGTGGAACCTTCCTCAACCTAGTGTTCCAAGTTTGTTTCAAGACTCCCCACCAAATAGTGAAAAAGAACAGCTGAATCCTGGTTGAAGGCAAAAGGAACATGAACTAGGTAGTTGAAAAAGAGGATATAAATACTCTACCAACTACAGCCTATGACATAATTCATTCTCTAGTTTACACCTGTGGTTCTTAAACTACAGAACCTACACAAGTACATCAGCATCGGCTAGGAACTTGTTGAAAATGCAAATTTCAAGCTGTATCTCAGACTTACTCTGTATCCCAGAATCCCAGTGGGTAGGGCACAACACACTGTGTTTTATGAGTCCTCCACATGATTCAAATGTAGGCTAGGATTTGAGAACCACTGGGTTTCAGAACATCATCATTAGTTTGAGAAGTGGGTGCAGTGATTGATAAGACTTTGGTTCTCTTCATTCCTAGAAAGTCTAAATGCAGTTTAAGTATGAAAAGAAGAGCCTGTGATCACCCTGGTATGTGCCCAGCCTGAGCCAAGTGCCTGCTCTGGCCGTGTTTGCTCTGTGGTGCAGCTCTACACTAGAGCAAAGGCTGACACAGCCAAGGGGGGTGAGAAGTTGAGAGGCATGGTGCAAGCCTGGACCCAGAAGGGCATCTGAATAGGGCGAGGGCAGCCATTGCTGGTGCCTATTGAGGCAGTGGATCAGGAGCAGTCCAGGACTCTGACTGGGGCTGGGACCACCACAGTCCACACCCTGACCCACACTGAGCACTGGCTCTAGACGCTCTTGCTGCAGAATTGCTCCCCTCTGGGCCAAAGGTGTCAGTGTTAAGAAGAAGGAGAGAACACTCTTATTGGGAACAGAGCCAGCTTGGACCCAATCCTCAAGGCTTCCACTGTAGCAACTTGGGATCCAACCCTGCCTGCATTAGGGTGGTGGGTGGTGTTGGCCACTGAGCAGAGAAGCCCTGGTTTACACTTGTCTCTGGTTCTAGCCCCTCCAGCTCCATCCCTACCTTCTATCAAAGTGATAGCTGTCAGCACACCCTGGAGGAAGACAGGCCTCCTACATCAGTCCAACTCTACCACCAAAGTCAGTAGATACATAAACACTGTATAGGGATGTTCCCACATAAGAACACCACTTCGAGACTGCAATAGGCAACAGTTTCAACTACTTTCATAGAGATAGAGAAACTTAAGCAAAATAAGAAGACAGAGGAATTTATTTCAAATGAAAAAACAACAGAAAAACCATGAAAAAACAACCAATAAAACAGAAATAAAAATTTACCAGATAAAGATTTCAAAGCATTAGTATAAGAATATTAAGTGAATTAGGGAAAAGAATAGATGAATACAGTTAGAATTTTAACAAGAAACTAGAAAATATTAACACTCAGTTAGAACTGAAGAATACAATAACTGAAATAAAAAACACACTAGAAGGAATTAAGAGCAGACTGGGTGATAGAGAAAAATGCAAAATGCAGAAGTGATCAGGAAGATAAAATAATGGAAATCACCCATTCAGAGCAGCAAAAAGAAAAACAAAATTTAAAAATGAGAACAGTTTGAGGGACCTCTGGGACAATATCAAGCATATCAATATTTGCATTATAGGGCTCCCAAGGGGACAAGAAACAGGCATAGACAATGGATTTGATAAAATTATCACTGAAAACTTCCTGAACCTGAAAACAGAAACAGATATCAGGGAACAAGAAGCACAGAGGCTCCCCAAAGAGATAAATCGAAACATATCTACACCAAGACATACAATTAAAATGGCAAAAGTTAAAGATAAAGAGAGAAATCTAAAGGCAGCAAAAGAAAAAAAAAAAAAAGAATCACATACAAAAAAACCTCTCATAAGGCTATCAGCTGATTTTTCTGCAGAAACTTTGCAAGCCAGAAGGGAGTGTCATGATATATTGAAAGGGCTGAAAAGGAAAAACATACAACCCAGGATACTCTACCAGCAAGATTATCATTTAGAATTGAAGGAAAGATAATAAACTTCTCAGATAAGCACAAACTAGAAGACTTCATCAATACCAACCTTTTCTAAAAGAAATTTTATAAAGTTTTCTCTAAGTGGAAAAAGAAGGCTATAACAAGAAGTAAGAATTTATAGGAAAGTAAAAATTCCAATAGTAAAAGCAAATGCATGATAAAGGCTGTGGGTCAAACACTTAAATAAGTTAGTACAAAGATTAAAAGACAAAAGCATTTAAACTCAGCTATACTTACAATAAACAGTGAAAGGATAAACATGAAGATGTAAAATATGACTTCAAAAATACAAAATGTGGGGAAAGGGAGTAACAAATGTAGCTCTTTTAGATTCTTTTTGAACTTAAATGACTGCCAGTTTAAAACAAGTAGATATAGTTCTAGGTTAACGTATGTGAAACCCACAGTAATCACAAATCCAAAACCTAAAATAGATACACAAAAACTACAGAGAAAAGAACACAAACATACCACTAAAGAAAATCATCAAACCACAAGGGAAGAAATTAAAAGAAGAAATAAATAGGTAAGAACTATAAAAATTATCAGAAAACAAGTAAAAAAAAAAGGCAATAAGTACATAGCTATCAATAATCACTATAAATATCAATGGACTAAAACTCCAGTCAAAGGACATATGGTGGCTGATTGGATAAAGAAACAAACCCATCTATATGTTGCTTATGATGGATTCAAGTCACAGCTAAAGATGCACACAGATTAAAAGTGAGGAGATGGAAAGAGATATTTCATGTGAAAGAATATGACAAGAAAGCAGGGGTAGCAATACTCATATGAGACAAAATAGACTTTAAAAGAAAGTCTATAACAAAAGACAGAGAAGGGCATTATATAAATAAAAGGGCTCAGTACAATAAGAGGACATAAAACTGATTAGTATATATGAACCTAATATAGGAGCACCTAAATATATAAAGCAAATATTAATGGACATAAAGGGAGAAACTGCCAATAATATAATAGTAGTAGAGGACTTTGACACCTCACTTACATCAATGGACCAATTCTCCAGATAGAAAAATCAATAAGGAAATAGTGGCCTTAAATGACACAACAGACCAGATAAACTTAATAGATATCTACAGGACATTCCATTCCAAAACAGCAGAATATAATTTTTTTCAAATACACATGGAATGTTCTCCAGGATAGATATATTAGGCTAGGCCACAAAACAAGTCTTAATAAATTTAAGAGGATAAAAATTATAGCAATATCAAAATCAAGCCTTTTATCACACCATAACAATATGAAACTGGAATTCAACTACTGGGAGAAAAATGGGAAAAACACAAATGTGGAGACTAAACAACATATTACTAAAGAACAAATGGGTCAATGAAGAAATCAAAGAAAATATCAGAAAATACCAAGAGACAAATGAAAATAAAACCAGTTTTCCAAAATCTACAGGACACAACATCTTATCATGCATGAGGTCCTGGGTTCAATCCCCAGTACCTCCATTAAAAGAAAAAGGATGAGGTTACACCATTTTCTCACACCATATCCAAAAATAAACTCAGTATGGATTAAAGACCTAAATGTAAGACCATAGATCATAAAACTCCTAGAAGAAAACATAGGCTGAACACTCTTTGACATAGATCATAGTAATATTTTGGGGGATCAGTCTCCTGAGGCAAAGGAAACAAAAGCAAAAACAAACCAACCACTGACAAAATGAAAAGCTAACCTACTGTATGGAAGAAAATATTTGCAAATGATATGATATTATATCTAAATATATAAACAGCTTGTATAACTCAATATTAAAAAAAAAACAAGCAACCCAATTGAAAAATAGGCAGAAGACAAGAATAGATATTTTTCCAAAGAACACATACAGATGGCCAACAAGCACATGAAAAGATACTCAACATCACTAATCATCAGAGAAATGCAAATCAAAACCACACTGAGATATTAAACCACACCCGTCAGTATGGCTATCATCAAAAAGACTACAAATAACAAATGTTGCTGAGGATGTGGATTAAAGTGAACCCAGTATACTGTTAGTGGGAATGTAAATTGGTGCAGTCACTGTGGAAAACAGTATGGATGTTACTCAAAAAACTAAAACTAGAACTACCATATGATCCAGCAAGTCCACTCGTGGATATATATCCAAAGAAAATAAATATACTAACTTGAAAAAAATACATGAACCCCAATGTTCAGAGCAGCATTATTTACAATTGCCAAGATATGGACAGAACCTAAGTGTCCATCAACAGATGAATGGATAAAGATGTGATCTCCAGATCCATCCATGTTGTTGCAAATGGCATTATTTTATTCTTTTTTATGGCTGAGTAATGATTACCTGTGCTTTAAATACAGGTCTTATATTTCTAGAAGCACATATATATTCCACATGTAGTCTATATGTTTGAGCATGCTCATCCATAAACTCTGTGAAGGCAAGATATATGTCTTTTCTTTTTCTCCACTGTATCCTGTCTCTTAGCAAAGCATACATAAATGTACACGTGTGCGCACACACACATGCAATGAAATGAAAACTTGCAGCATTTGGAAAACCCTAATTCTACCTCTAAGCAAAGACTGACATTTACCTCTTCAAATGCTGACTTTGTTCTTGAGGAGTGGTGTCATTTAGAATTTTGAATAGCACCTCAAAAATATGGTGCTATGTCTTTTGCTAAATTAATTTAATCCACCCTTTTCAGCCATTACCAAACCTTTGAAAAGTCAACGCTGCCTTGAGTTTATGGTGCCAAAGGTTTGGTAATGTTGACATAGAGGTGGGAATAAGTAGCCAGAAACTGCTTTTGTAGAATACCCTCTAATTTTGTTTTGGAGAGAGACTAAGTGTAGATGAGGACACTGAGAAACAGATATTTTGGACTGCAAGGCCATCATTATGCAGATAATATTCAGCCTTATTCAGCCATACATCTCCCTTTCCTCTAGCCCAGATGGTGTAATGACTCATCTATTCCACTGGCCAGCAAAACAAGAGAGACAGAAGAGGAGCTGTTATAATCCAGATAAAAATGGATGATGTTTCAGAAGCAAGGGGAAAATATTTCTAGGCAATGATGATGGTACATTGAGAGTACTTGTTAATACTTTACATTCCTTTTCAGATTCACAGCCTGAGTTTCATATTGCTTCCAGGATTCCTGAGAAGTAGTAGCTCTGACCAGGAATTCTTTTTATCTTTGTCGTGTACGCAAGTTGCAAATATTTGAGAATCAAATTACTTCCTTTAGTAATTTCTCTTTGTGAGGCTTCAACATCAACCTTCAAATGTGTGACTTTTAAAATTAGTCTCTTTGAAAATCATCTAGCAATTTTATGTGGCACAGAGCCTAGTTACGGATGTGGCTAGGATGAATGTACAAATTCCTTTATTGAATACCTGGGAAAAAAACAGCTGCTGGATAGAAAGAACAATGAGGTAGATAGATAACTATGGGGTCTGAAAGACAAAAATAAATGGAGTAGGATAAAGAAGGTTTTGTGTATCCTTGCTTCTGTGGTTGTCATTATGGGAGGTTATGCTGAGTCTCTGTGAAGGCAGTTTTTAGACATGTCATTATAGAAAATCATGAATCTTGCCTCCTTCCCCAAAGATCTGAAGAAATCATTGATCTCTAGGAAATCAGGCTCATCTTTCACTAACTACAAGTTTACTTTCTAATGCAAGAGAGAATGGAAATGACTAGGTAAGATTTGTTCTTAGCTATTAGTGGCATAACTGTATTTTGAATCTAACTTCCTATTCAATTTGCTCCCAAAGCCATTGACCTGAGCTTCCTTAACTACAGTTGCTATTAGTATTGCTCAATCCTAAAACATCTGATAGCTGCCTGTGCCTGTGACACTGGGTAAAATCTTTCACCTGCACACTAACAGTTCTGCACAGCCGAGCCTAGTTTCCTGTTGTTATCCTAGGAGGGCTATTTACATGCTCCATGCTAGCCAAATTAAACTCATTCATAAAATACACAATTTATTATGAGTCCACTACAACCTAACTGACACTGCTATTATTACTCAGAATACCTTTCCCTACTACAGTAGGCATCTCTTATTTTGTCTGTCTAACATACATTTCTCCTTATTCTGGTAATTATATCGAGATTTTCCATTGGGGAAGAACCTCCTCTTACTGCATACAATCTTTGTGGGTCCATCAATTAAGGTGTTCATCCTAACGCTGCCTAAGGAATGGATACATTACTTAAGGCAAGCCAGTCAGAATCTCTCTCCCTGGAATTTCAGTCTTGAACAGCATAAGAATAAAACATAGTTTGAGATATTCATCAAGATAGTAGTCTCTATTAAAAAGACTGTCAATCATCTTCTACTTTTTAGATATCAGGAGCTGCTCTATTTCATATTCATTCCAACACAAAATTATTCAGCTTCTCCATAATTCTATGAGCTAAACCTTTATCCACCTAATAAATTCTCTATCTGTTTAAGTTAGAGACAATTTCTATTGCTTGTAAACAAAGAATACTGATGACATTTGTGGTAGGCACAATAAAGCTCCCCAAAGATGTCCATATCCTAACCACCAGAACCTGTGAATATATTCTGCTAAATTGCAAGGAGGAATTGGGGTTGCAGATGAAATTAAGATTGTTAATAAGCTGATGTTAAGATGAAGAAGTTATGCCAGGTGGTCCAATGTAATCACACAGTATTAAATGAAGAAGGGAGCCAAAGAATCAGAAAGAGAGAGAAGGCATCTTGAGAAACACATGACCCGCCACTGCTGGCTTTAAAGATTGAAGGTGACCTTGAGACAGTGTTGGGCTGTCTTGAGAATATGGAAAAGATTAAGAAAATGGATTCTCCCCTAGAGCCTCCAGAAAAACACAGCCCTGCTGACATCTTCATTTTAGCCCAGTGAGACCTATTTCTGAACATCAAAACTGTAAGATATTAATCTGTGCTGTTTTAGGCCACTAATTTTGTGGTAATTTGTTATAGCAACAATAGGAAACAAATACAGACAGATAAAATATGACTGTGTAAATCCTATACATCCTTCAAGGGAAATACCACCTTCTCCATGAAGGCTGTTATTTTTAATTATTTTTTGGTTGTGAACTATTTCAAACATTTACAAAAACCTTGGGAAATTTGTCATGAATATACATGTTCACCACCCACTTTTGCCAAATTATAAAATCTGCAATATTTACTTCAGTATTTTAAAAAATAAATAAAATATAACAAAATCCCTTGAATGCAGTTTTCTTAATCTCATTTCCTTCCCCATTTGCCTACATATATCTCCTAACCTGAATGTATCATTCCTGTGTGCACATTTTATAATTTTATTTATATATAAATATGTAATTTTCTTTTTCACACTCTCACACTTATATAAACCATTCGACAACTTCTTTTCACAGAAAATTGTATTTTTGGCTTTTATACATAAAGAAATACATACATCTAATTAATTTAATTTTGGTATCTAGTAGTATGTAAGCTAAATAGCAGCAAAAAAACCCCTCAAAACAGAGTAGCTTAAAACTAGATAAAGGCATATTTTTTTCTCAACATACTAGTCCAGAGTTGGGCAGTACAAGGCTGTTGTGTCAACCTCAACATGTGGTTTCCATCTGTGGGCTGAAGGCAGTGCTGCTCTAGCTCTTCCCATTTCCCAGAGAAATAGAGAGGGGAAGGATAAGAGTAAGGTATTGCATTGTCTTTGGGTATAACTAGGAAGTGACATCCATCACTTCAGCTTGCATCCCATTGCCAGAACATAATCACAAGTTCACACTCAGCTGCAAAGAAGCTAGAGAATGTGACCACTAACTAGGCAGTAAAATGCCCAGCTATAATTTGGAAGTTCTGTTACTAAGAAAGGAGGAGATATGTCAAAACTCTCCTCTTAGTAAAACAGACCTCATAAAGAGAAAGTCAGCAAGGACAGAAAAACTGCATCCCATCAACTGACTGAATCTAATTAACATTTATAAAGCAGTCCATCCATAACAGTAGAATACACATTCTTTTGAAGTGCACAAACATTTACCAAGAGAGATCATATTTTATGTCATAAAAAAACTTTAACAACTGTGGAAGAATTGAAGTCATGCAAAATATATTCTGGCTATAATGGATTAAACTAGAAATCAATAAAAGAAAAATGACAGAAAAATCTTTAAACTCTTGGAATTTAAAATACACTTCTAAATTCATTAGTCAAAGGACAACTCTCAAAAGGGCTAAGAAATGTTGAACTAAATAAAAATGAAAACACAACTTAGCAAAATCTGTGCAATGCCACTAAAGCAGTGGTTAGAGGGAAATTTATAGTATTAAATATTTATAGTATATGAAAAGAAATTTCAAACAAATAAAGCTTCCACTTCAAGAAACTAGAAAATGAAAATAATCCAATGCAAGCATTAAGAAATATAAAGTTAAGACCAGAAAGTAATGAGATTAAAAGCATAAAAGCAATAGAGAAAAATCAATTAAAACCTATTTCTTTGAAGACATTAATAAAATTGATAAAACTAGCAGGTCTGACAAATAAAAATAGAAAACACCAATTACCAACATCAGGAATTCAAGAGAGGATATTTACAGACTCTGCAGAAATTAAAAGGATAATAAAGGGACAATAAAAAAAAAATCTGTCTACACACATAAATTCAATAACTCGATAAATGGACAAATTCCTTAACGCCAGAAGATAAAATATATAATGAATAGTCCTATAACTATTAAAGAAGTTGAATTAGTAGTTTAAAACTTTCCAAAAGAAAAATCTCCATGCCCAGATGGCTTCACTGGCCTAAGACAGAACAAGTTGAGCAATAAAATAAAGTAGTATTAGATTATAGCCTAGAATATAAAGTAAACATCTATGAGTCCATACTGATATAAATAAGTGATTAAATAAACAAAGTAATAAATGGGAGAGAAGAGACAAATCTGTGCAGAATAATTTCATATAATTTGTGTAGCTACTCCAACATCAAGGAAGGGGAACATAACTCCCCACTCCTGAGGGGCAGGCAGGGCACAGTGGCCTTCTCCTAAAGGGGACTGTATGGAATGTGGGGGGAAAAGAGTGATTTTACAAGGAAGAACCCTGACATAGTCCACCTCAGCCAGGTGATCAAGGTCAACATCAATATTCATAAACTAGCTGATGATAGTACATACTCTTGATGCGACATGATGAAAACAACACTTGACCTGAGTGGTCTTCCTTCCCCCAAATCCCATGACCCCAGATTTATCATGAGAAAAACATAAGACAAACACCAATAGTGTCCCTATTCCATAGGGACATCCTATGGAATACCTGACTAGTACTAAAATTGTTCTAAAGCAAGGTCTATTTTAAAAATTAAATAAGATTAAAAAAAAATAGAGGGGGAGAGGATCAAAAATCATTAGAAAAATAGGGGAAAGACAGAAACAGGCAACTCACAAAAAAGATATAAAAATTGACCTTAAATATATGAAAAGCTGTTCAATTTCACTATTTATTTATTAGAGATGTCATATATACTAGAGAAATCCAAATTAAAACATTTCTTGTTTTGTCTTTCCAGAACATTTTTCCTGTTTTGGAGACAGTGCCTCCTTTTTATTCAAAAGTGCTCTTCTACCCAACTGCATCCCCTTAGTTCTTGGTAGCAGGGTCAGTCATAACCACTTGATACATGCCAAGCACTTCATTAATGTCAGATTGTTATCTGGTTTGTGGCAAAACCCATGTCTGAGGAAATTTCTGTTCATGGACAGTTTGAAATTGAAACACAGTCTTCTTCAAGGTCTGGGAGATTGGAAAGACGGCATAAAGGAGGCAGGGGACGTATGCAGACATCAGGATACCCTATTAGATCAGGTCCAGGATATATGATATAAGATATACAGCTACATAGGGACGTACCCTGACTCTGCTCCCCCTTTCCTAGTTGCATGATCACTATCATATTGGCCACCACAGTGACAATTTGGGGCTGGTATTAGTTTCATATCTAGGTCAGACATCGGGAAAATCTATTTACAGACTCTCTCGCACACACACACAGACAGACATGCACACACACACATATTGTTCACCATAAAATCAAGAGTTATGCTTGAATCACGTTCACCTCTGTCCCAGGCTCTGAAAAGATGCTCATTTGTAGGTTTCAGTTGACTGGGAGGGCTGTCTACATAGTGGTGGATGCTGAAATCCAGCTTATGTCAACCATCCCCAATTCTTTTTTTCTTAGTAAACTGTGGTTTCTCATTTTGTTTACTTATAGACCTTGATTAAGCTTCTAATATTGTAGCTGCAGTGACTTAGTTTAGGATCAAGTATAGAAATCCCCAGATAGATCAGCATTTGGAAGGGGGTTCAGGGAGAGGCCACTGATAATAGTCAATGTCTAGAAGTCCTGTGACACTGATTAAACATAAACTGCCCAGGAGATTACAAGAGACATCAGAATGTTAATTGATAAACTTAAAATGAAAAGTAACTGTCATAGGAACTAGAAGACCCACAGTCAGAATGAAGAGTTTTTCCCTTCTTACAATCAAGGTCATGTGATTAAAAGTTTATCTGAACATAAAAAATTTAACAACAGGCATTAGATAAATCAAATGTTTGTTACTATCAGGGCTGATGTGTCCAAATCTCCATGGACATAATCTTGCCCCAGAGACCAAAACACTCAAAATATGATACCTAAGACTCTCTCTCATCAAGAACCTGTTGAGATGCCAATGTTATCTTTTATAGCGCTCCTTTGTGTGTCCCGGGAAGGACCACAAACTGCCCTCCATGATGCTCCTTTTCTGGGTTTCGCTGGCTAGTCTGACAGGTATGTATATAAACATCATCCATACTTTACAGTTTTGAAGGCCTAGAAATTTATCTCTTTTGCAAGAAAAATATGTCCATCAAAGATATGGTAATTATGCTCATTTTACAGTTTGTCTCATAAAGCAATCTATTTCTTTCATTTCTAAGTTTTTTGAGGGCCACCTCTATATATAGTTCTCAATACACACCACAGCTAGCTTCTGACAAGCACAGCACTTTCAATTTGTTGCCATATGGAGAAAAGCATGTAAGAAACTGACAGATAATAGCCTTACAAATTTATCTGTATATTATGAAATGCAATAGACAGGTGCAAAAGTGTTGAGTTACCAAGTTAAATTAATTAGAAAAGATATATCCATAAAATAAAGTAGAAATTTGTTCTTAGTCTAGATGGCATACAGTCGTTTTGGATCACTCATGGTGTTTTCTGTAGCTTAACTGATTTTTGATATTTGATGCATTTTTATCTTAATAGCTGTATAATAACAATCAGCATCAGATGAGGATAAATTTGTTTCTAGAATGAGTGATTAATGTCCTAAAACCCTCTTGTGAAGACCATAGCACATATTTGAGTGAGACTCAAGCATGGTAAGTATAACAAAGGAATTATGTTATCAGCTAAAAACTGTTCAGATGCTGACATCTGCACATTATTTTTCTTTTCTTAAACTTTTCATGTATAAGATAGTGATAAATTTCAATTAGGCAAAGTTTAAAATTATGAAGTGTCATTAACTCATTTGCAATTTTATATTTTGACTACTTGCCAAGTTAACTTCATTTCTCACATGGCCCTTATTTTAAAGCATTTTTTTTAAAGGCTCACAATATGTTAGTTGTATGGAATAGCTTGTCTACTGGAAGGCTTCTGGAAAAGAAGACACCTTTCCATCTTGTTTTTGGTTTGTAGAGACTAATGATCTGATTTTGGAAAGGAGCAGAGGCTGGAGTTATACTGTGCTCTGGGTGTGAATAATAGGGCAATTGGTTCTGTATTTGAGCCAGCAACTCCTGCACAGTCACTCTGGTGGGCCCTAGATGGGGAAGGAATGATTTAATTGATAAAACAAAATATATAAAGCTTTTACATAGAAATTCAGTCCAGATCTAGCTTTCTCCTGGGCTTGTCCATTCCTAGGCAAAGAAAGGAAGAGCCTCAACACCTGTCTACTCACATCTCCCAATGTCTTTCTGTGACTTTTGTCCCCTCCAGATTTACCCCTTCATGCTTGTTTTGACCTGTTTTGATTTTTTTTTAACATTTTTTTATCGAGTTATAGTCATTTTACAATGTTGTGTCAAATTCCAGTGTAGAGCACAATTTTTCAGTTATATATGAACATACATACATTCATTGTCACATTCTCTTTTGCTGTGAGCCACCACAAGATCCTGTATATATTTCCCTGTGCTACACAGTACAATGTTGTTTATCTATTCTACATTTTGAAATCCCAGTTCCTTCCCACCCCTGGTCCCCCGGCAACCACAATTTTGTATTCTATGTCTATGAGTCTGTTTCTGTTTTGTATTTATTTATTTATTTTTTTTAGATTTGCATATGAGTGTTCTCATATGGTATTTTTCTTTCTCTTTCTGGCTTACTTCACTTAGAATTACATTCTCCAGTAACATCCATGTTGCTGCAAATGGCATTATGTATGTATGTATTTATGGCTGAATAGTATTCCATTGTAGACCTGTTTTGATTTTTAAAATTTAGTAACTACAGGAAATGCAAGAAGAAACAGGTAGAAACACACTAAAAGTAGAACACTTTAATATACCTCTCTCAATCCAAGACAGATAAAATGGGCAAAATTATAATAGGAATATAGAAGAGCTAAAAACATAACCAATAAGATAGCCCTTATAGATATATTAAATTGTGTACCCGAATAGTAGAGAATATATCTGTTTGCAGGTACACAGGGAATATTCATGAAAATTGACCATATTTAGGCCACATATACACATCTCAATAAAGAATAAAAATAATGCACTTTAGCACTTTCTAAACATAAGACAATACAATTAGAAATTAATAACAAAGCTTTTAAAGGCCCTTTGACATGTAAGTTTTTAATAACTACACTTTATTAAATGAAACTAAAATCAAAGGAAAATAGACTAAAATTGCAAATTTCCTCTACTCCACGATAATAAAATGTAAACGTTTCTTGAAATTAAGTCAGGAAAAACTTACTCAAGTTCTAAATTGTTGGTATATACTAGAGAAGACCAACTGTTTTTATTATGTAAGTAATGCTGAATGTGTTTTTTTTTTTCTATTTTTAGCTGGGTTGCCCAATGTGTAATTTAAAAAAATGTTTATAAAATATGACATTAACAAAAATAGTTCAATTACTATCTTGCTTTACATCTCAGAGTACAAGAAGACATAAAATCAAAAATCAACAGAAAAAAATGTATATATATGAAGCAGTGGGAGATGGTACTATCCTTCTTAGAAATGAGTAGAGCCATTGAAATTCTGTTCTTTCACCTCTGTTTGCTTCTGTTTCTTACTCTTTTACTAAGAATCCTAAATACGTGGGTAAATTTAGAGTAGAATGAGAAGACAAATAGCATAAACTTCTGCTACTTGCAGATGGAATGCAAAAATTGCTCTGCCTTGAGGAGACTAACTTCTTCCTTTTCTTTTTGTTCCCAAAGTAGTTTCCCCGAAAGGGTTCTCTTCTCTCTTCCCACCTCTGTATCTTTTGTTCCTAAAACCAAGATGGCAGAATAGGCATGATTCTGCATAATACTCCTGTTCCTGGCTTAGGAAGGGGTGGACTTGAGTACAAGATAGTCAGGGATTTGCAGCCTGAATTAGTCATGACTTGTAGTTCAGAGAACACAACAGAGGAGTGGGTAGTGCAAACTGGTTTAGGGGTTCAGTGATGCCCTATAAAGACCAGGGTGGGGCTGTGTGGCAGACACTGGGTGGTTTTGCCAGTATCCATTCTTCCTTGATTATCAGCCCCATTTTTATTCACATGGATCACACAAGACTGGCTGGAAATTTAAGCTCTAGAAGTGGGAGTGTGACAAATCCTGGTTCCCAAACAGGAGAGTGATTGTTGAGCCTCAATACATGACCTAGTCAGGACCATGAAAGTTAGATCTGAAATTTTTGGTAGAACATGTCAAAAGACTCTTTCTTCCCTGGAGCTGCTCTTCTGGATATTCATTATGTTTTTGGCCCAGCATTTTTGAACAAAATTTCCAAGTTTCACAGAATTTCTCTTTATGAGTTCTGCCTTACCAAGCATCTCTTTAGCAGCAAGGAAATAGGCATGTGACCTATATACCTTTATCAGTCACTCTGTCATGTGAAACTCTGATAAGGAAGTCAACAGCTCAAGGAAGGAAGCTCTGGGGGACCTATCTGACTAGCAAGGATAACAAGTAAGATGTATGGCTTTTGAGGGTGGCATGGTTGCACGGTTGAGTTTCTAGACTTGGAGCGGACTTACTACCATCAGTATTCGAGGTTTTGGCACCAGTGTAAACAAAGAACCCAGTGTTGGTAGTGCCAGTGGCAGCATCATGGTAGTTTGGCTGCAGGGATGGTTCTTTTGCCTACAAAGTAGTAGCCTACAAAGTAGTCTTTTTTTTTTTCAAAGTAGTCTTTTAATAAACTCACTTTCTGTTTAATCCTCAGAGTCAGAGTCTGCGGTTATAAGTTAAACTCTGACTATAACATAAAACTGATAGATATAAACCTGGAAATTTCTGACATGAATATAAATTTGAAAATAAAGTTAGCACAAAAGAAAGGATGGCTAAGAGATCAAGAGTTAGAAATAGACTGAGACTTGATGAGTACTTGGATACAGCCTGACCTGAAGCTAATATGAATAGCTATGCAAGCCAATAAATAAATTCTTTTTCCCCACAGAAATCATTTTGGGTTGGATTATTAGTCATTGAAGTTGAAGGCTTTCTGATTAATATAGGTTCTTGTATCTATCTATATCTATATTCATGGCAGGAGTGCCAAAGAATTTGTGGGTATTTAAAAGCCACCACGGTGACATAGCTTGTCAGTGACAGAGCTGGGATTCAAATCTAGGAAGTCTGAATCTTACCTACTATGTCCAAAGGGAGCTATTAATCAAAATATGATACAATGTGCTAAAAATTATAGATATTAAAACTGATATAGAGCACTGATTTTTATTTTTTCTTTTTAGCAGCAGAAACTTTTAAACAAACAACTTTTTAAAAAAGAGAAATCATATTTTAAAAATTCTGTTGATGAAGGTTGGATTTGGGCTGGTGGGGAGAGGGGAAGTGCTCTGACCACTCATCTGTATTCCAAATCCTGAAAACCCTGCAGGAATCTCAGAGGGAGCTCTAGGTCCCCTCAGAGTGCCAGGTTGAAAGTGGCTGTTTATACATGAAAATTCAGGGATGTGCGAAGATGTTCAATAGCTTGGTGACAAAAGCATATTAAAAAGCAGTATGTGGACTATGGTCCCACTTTTTTTAAAAAACAAGCAACCCTACCTGTATAAGAAAAAAATACATAGGAAAACACATGAAAATATTAATGAGCTGGTGGACTTCCAGGTGACTTTAATTTTTCAATTTTTATTTTTTGTTTATTTGAATTTATTAAGATTACCTTTGTATGGATAAAAATCAAGGCTTTATGTTATTGTTGTTAAGTTCAGCATTTCTCAGATGACTTTCCCTATACTTAAACCTTGATCTCACTAACTTAAAATAACATGTTGACAACTTTTGTTGCTGGGTCAAATTAATTTTCAAAGTTATCAGTAAGCTGAGAGGCACCGTCAGCAATATCTGGGAAATGATGCATTTAGTATATATCTAGCAGTATGCAGACACTCAGGGGCATTTCAGTCCTGAACTGAACTTAGAATTCTTTGTTCTTGCCTTTTATTCTATTGAATAGAAACCCCAAAATTCCTTCATAGCTTTTAAACTAGTCAAGGAATATTTGTCCTCTTCAAAAACATGGCATATGAATAGACACCACAGCTTTTAGATGCAAATAAATAGTTTGATACAGAGACCTTACCTCCTCTCATCTCTCTTATCAATGCCCTTTGCAATCTCACTGAGATAGATGTTCAGGCCTAGTCATTGGATCTGTTCTGGTTCAGTGGTGGACAAAATTAGCCTATATGCAGATAGCATCCTTCTATATTTACATGAAGAAGAGAAAATTGTTACTGGTCCTTTAATAGCAGCATAAAAGATTTTGCCTTTCTAATTAAAAATTGTAGGGTTTTATTTAAGTCATTGAAACAGACAGACTGAGAGATTCAAACTCTTTTTTGTTCTCCCCTCCAATTACACTACATCATGATTTGTATATTTAAAGACAGATGTCACAAGAAAAATCATGGTGTCTTAGACTGTAAGGGGTCTCGGAGATCATATAGACTTGTTTTGCTAGTCAAGAAACAGATACAACAAAGGTTGTGACTTGTCAGGTTTACATAGTATAAAGCAGGATGACCAGACTAGACTCTGGCTCTCCTTACTTTGGGGCAGTCCTTTTCCAATCATAACATACTGCTTGCTATGAGAGAGCATCCTAAAAATTTCCAAATGGGTTAGAGACCCCTGGCATTTCCATGCAATGATTTTTTTCTGATGGGAACACGGGGAATTACTAGCTCATAACCATTGTTTTTCGGCAAAGTATGCCAAGTCACAGGGCCCTTTTCTGAAAAAGAGAGTGTATTTTTGGAATGCAGTATGTGAGTAATATCTGTGCATCTCCTGCAATGAATCTATAACTGAGTTTCTCATTGAGGTCACAGTTTTACTATGTGGAAAATAAATTTTAAAAAGGATCAGAATATACCCTTTATGCAGGGAATTCCCATAGAGACTTGGATTTAGAACTACAGAAAAAAACTTCTGTCATATGCTCCCCAGTCGCCAACTAAGAGACCTCAGTCCCGGGGCTCAGGGCAGCTCAGACAGATGAAGATTCTCATCGTTAGGCAAAGAAATGGAAGCAGCCAACTATTAATTGGGAATTCATATTGAATGAAGGGACTATGAAATGCTCTATCTGTTGGTATCCTGTTAATTCTTTCTCATTGCAATAAAAATGAATTTAACTCAAACAGGAGGTAATTTCAAGTTTAGGAGACTTCTACAACAATTTTAATGATAGCATTCTATGATTTCAAAAAGCTATTTTATTTTATATGATTCTCTTATCAGTCCTATGATATTAGCACAGATGAGGACAATGAGATCCAGAGAAATGAAGTGACAGAACTTGGTCACAGTTCTGGCTCTGCATGGGGAACTGTTCCTCAGCCTTCTAGTCACTGTTGATGCAGCTACAGGAATCTTACAGACATGGAAACAATCAGTTCAGAAGAACGTAAAGATTAAACAACTGAAAGTATTCTGTTGAAGGCAAAAATCTCATGACCTTCATAGTCAAAATACTGTCCTCATAGAGGCAGAGATGTTCTTCAGCTAAATATGCTGAGAGTGGCTTCTTTTCATTCTGGCTTTTGGACACGAATTGTAACTTTGGGAGACATTCTATTCTCCCAACTGAGAAAATGAGCAGTCTAAGAAAATGAAAGTGTTTATTTTAAAAATTGTATCCCCCAAGGGAAGAAATACTTTTCATACCACTCAGTGTGTCACTGGGGTGTTAACATTTGAAAGCAACTGGATTTTGACCTGTCCTTACCATTGATAGACTTAAAAAGTGCTACAATTAAAAATGAAGGTCTTCTACCCTGTGGCGAAGTATACTTTAAGGTTCTCCTCCAAAATTTTTTATAGTATCTGGAGAGAGGTTCGCACATGTCAATCTGCAGAGCTGTCCAGACAGTCTCCCCATGTATCAAGCAGGGTGCTGTGTTGACAATGACCAGCAGATTAAGACACTAAGTTTACTGGTTAGAGATTTTGATAATTTGACTTTTATTCATTCAAATCACTAACATAGCCAGTTTTTTTTAGGCTTAGTTTAATTTCATTCAGTTTATGTAATTTGCATGGCTGATTTAGCAAAATAATTACTTTTTACTGGTAAAAATTCCTTGTATAGTATTTGTCCTTTCATTCAATATTCACAGCAAATATTTATTAAGTTAAACTTTGAGCTGATGACTGTTTGCAAATTTTGTCCCTCTTTTATCTGTATGTCTTTCTATATATATATACTCTTCCCTCCATCTAGAAATACCCTTACCCTCTTTCTTTTCTAATTAACTCCTCTTTATCCTGCAGACTCATCACTTTGGAAAAGACCTTCTTAGTCCACAAATTACTTTGATGCCAATCCTTTAATTTATTCCCTGATGGGAATAGATGATTGTCACTCAGGAAGAACATGTCGTGGAAGCAACCTAAATGTCCATTGACAGATGACTGGTATAAAGAAGTTTTGGTATGTGTATACACACACACACACACACACACACACACACACACACACACACACACACACATACAAACAATGGAATATTACTCAGCTATAAGAAAGAATAAAATAATGCCATTTACAGCAACATGGATGGACCTGGAGACTGTCATACTAAGTGAAGCCAGAAAGAGAAAGACAAATATCATATGCTATCACTTATATGTGAAATCTTAAAAAATGACACAAATGAACTTATTTACAAAACATAAACAGACTCACAGACATAGAAAACAAGCTTATGGTTACCAGAGGGGAAAGGTGGAGGGATAAACTGAGAATTCAGGATTTGCAGATACTAACTACTATATATAAATTAAATAAACAACAAGATCCTACTGTATAGCACAGAGAACTATATTCAATACCTTGTAATAGTGTATAATGAAAAAGAATATGAAATGGAATATATATATATATATATATATATATATATATATATTCAGTTATATATATATATAACTGAATCACTATGCTGTTCGCCAGAAACTAACACATTATAAATTGACTATACTTAAGTTAAAAAAATAATAAACAAACAAACAAATAAAGGAACATGTCATGTGAAAACAGTAGAATTGGTTTGTAATGAACACACAGAGGAAGCCCTGCCTGCAGGGGAGATGAAGAAGGGGTAGCTAGAGAGATAGAAGAAAAACCAAGAGAGAAGCCAAGGGACCACTGTTTCCAGAGAAGACAAGTAAGCTTAGAGGTGAAAACCATCGTTGATTTACATTTGTATATGCTAAGATGCACATAGAATAACACTGGAATGATTCATAAAAATCTAAGAACCATGGTTACCTATAGAGGAGAGTAGGCTCTGAGCAGATGAGGAATATGGATGGAAGGCTGACTTTTGTCTACCTTCTATACTTACTGAGTTTTGAATTCTAATATAATACAGATTCAATAAATTAAATTAATATTAATTAGACTAATTATAACTCATTAATATTCATATCAAATTAGCAAAATATACAAACCTCCAAAATTTTTATATGAGATTAAAAATGAGTTTACTGGTCAAATGATCTAATCAACACATGCATGAAATATGCGCAATAAATCCTTGATAAAAATCATTATTGCATTTTTAATTATACTGCATTGCAAACAGAGGATATTTTCCCACCCATTTAGATTGGGAATCAAAACATACTAAAATTGTACAAGGCATTTTCTTGATTCCACAAAATTTCTGGAAGCCTTTTATTTTAAAGTAGGCACAGCGCACCAGAAATACAAGATTTACGCATACCTAGTGAGAGATCAAATCTTTATGTTTATCTAAAAATGAAGAATGTTAGAAAAGATATCTTTCCATTTGGGGAAATGAAGTAATGAAAATGATAGGATTATCTACTTTCCAAGGAATATTTGCCAGAGTATTAGTGTCCAAAATATCCCATCATATAAGTTTTTTTTTCCTTGCTCTATATGTGGTATATTCTATCATTATAGGTTCTCAGTGCTGCCCATAGAGATACTTTTTAAAAATGTATTGGTTACAAACGATAATTTCTGTGTATTAAAGCTTTCAAAATGTTTCTATGCCATTTGTTGTAGTTGCTTTCTCTTTCTGTATCAAACCCACTGGGTGGGGTCTTGGGATGACACCTAACCTATTAGGTCCTCCTTTCTAGGCTTATATGTAGCTAAACAAGAGATTGATTTTACCTGAGCAGCCTGAAATAACTTCTAATATATTTTTATTTTTTAATTAAAATCCAGAGTTAAGAAATTCCCTGAAGTTCAGTAAAAATGATTGTGACAATGAATATATATATGTATGTTCATGTATAACTGAAAAATTGTGCTCTACACTGGAATTTGACACAACATTGTAAAATGATTATAAATCAATAAAAAATGTTTTAAAAAAGAAGTATGTAACATATTTTTATATACCATCTTTTCTAAAACTTCTGAAAGAATTTTCCAAGAACTGAATAGTTTTTAACTTTAAAAAATTATAACTGTCTTTCAATGGTTAAATTTCACAATTTTACCTAAGAGAAATCCTTAGGATGTGTATTGTATTTCAATTTAGTAATTTCAAAGGGTGGTAAAGGCGCATACTCCATTTTTAGAGTAGTTTTGTGAAGCCCAGTAGGCATGTATGAGTCCTTAAGGGGAAAAAATATCAAAAGCTCAACATTTGATTCATTTTCTATTTCAAGAACAATTATAAAGTTATAATCTACATTTTATTAATGATAAGAGAAAATAAACTGATTTCCATAATTTTTCTTTTTAAGATAAATTCCCAATCAAATAATTTTTTCCACTACTTATATTGAAAATTTCTTTCCTTGATCAGGACACTTCAGACAGGCTAGGCTATCCTGCAGTAACAAACTAATCCTGAAATCTTTATGACTTAACACAACCAAGGTTTATTTCCTGCTTGTAAAATGCTAATGCATGAATGGTACTGTCCACAATATAGTGACCCAGGGATGCAGGCAGCTTCCATCTTGCAGTTGTGCCATCTCAACAGGTAGCCTTAATTGTTGTGGTAGAGGCACCTTTCACTCCATTTACAGACCAGTGGCCAATTAGCTGCATGGCTGCAACCAGCTATGAGGAAAGTTGTAAGATGCTATTTTTCCTTGTGTTCAGGAGAAAAAAATGAAACAGACCAAGTGAACACAAAGTATTGCCTTTGCTACAGTTTTAAGTGTAGACCCTTTGAAAGTACTTTTTCTAGTAGCAGATATTTTTGGAAAAGTAGAACCTTTATGATTGAAACCAAATGAGAGCTGTTCCTCATCTCTGATTCCTTCTGTTTATGATGGAAATGTTTCAATTGACCACATACCCACATACAACATACAATCATGGGATTTGTGAACATCCTTGGTGTATTACTGCCTTCAAGATTTAATGTCATAATTTGTTTTATTTTGATTGGATATTGCAAGTGAGGAGGGACTGCAGATGTAAGAATATATCAATTTTTAATACTGCCAAGCAGAAATAGTCTCCCATCCTGACTTTCATTTAGCTTTTAAAAATATTACCATCAAAAATGGTTTGCATGCCTCTGATAATAAATACGGCCTTAAAAGTTTTACTGCATTAAGCATTTGATGGAGTTAAGAACCTACATTAACAAAAATGAAATTATATCTAATAAAAATACTCTATAAATGTCACAGAGATAAATGAGGTATTTTCGTAACTTAACATTCTCTCTTGTCTGGGAGCATTTTAAATTTAAAATAAGAAACAAAATTTCCCCAAATTTTATAGTTTCAGGCTATTTTGAATTTCACCAGAATGAATTTTTTTTTAAAACTAAAGTTTCCCTTCCAAACTTTAAAGTGTAGTTAGAGAAGGTTGAAATATTTACTGTTGGTTTGCTTTATTAATGTGAAGACATCCTGGGTACAAAAGGGAACAATGGCTATATATCTAACTACCTAGACTTTTCCTTGGCACAAAGGGCACTTGGAAAGTACCACACAGCTGTCATTTGAGGTCTGTGGGTTGACCTACTGAGTACAACATAAGGGTTATATATGGTAGCTGGCCTGGCAGGTCTGAGCATTGGTACAATATTTATGAGTTCCAGCTTGGCTCCTGGACCCTTTATAGTCTCAAGTAAGTAACAGGTGAGATCCTGAAAAGCAACTTTACAGTTGGAAGTGATGCAAACTTACTTTGGCTAAAATAATAAATAAACAGATAGACAAAGAATGAAGAAAATAAAGCTTTAAATAAATTCCACAAAAGAGATTTCTTATCTCACATTACTATTAACAACATTGATGGTGAAAGCTAACCATGAGTGAGAAACATGGGAAAAAACACATTTTGAGCTTTTAGCTCCCATTGACTTAGAAATAGCCAAAAGATAAATTTTTTTTTGTTAATTCCTGCCACCAGCCTTAGTTGCAAAGTCATAACTGTGGACCAGGGAGCTAAAAGGAATTTTTGCAAGAAAAAGGAAAAGAACTCAGAGAAAGTAGTTTTATTCTGTAGGCTCTTGTTCCTAGTCTCAAAACATGGGACAGAAGACACATATTTTTGCAGTGTACTGAAACACAAGCCACAAAGTCATTAAACCCAGTGGTCAGAGGAGTCAAGAGACAGCCATACATGGAACACTGTGGCGCCAGTACCATTTATGAGACCAAACTGAATTAAGGCTTCCAGTGGCCAGCATAGCCACGGGAGTCAAGATAGGTAGTGTGGTAAGAGAGATTTGGGAGGAATCTGTAAGTATCCTGAAACTTAAGGCTTAAAGAACTAGTCATGGACCTTCTACTTGGTGGTCCAAAGTTGTGGTCCCTATAGAAGATGTTCCAGTCATTTATTTTTTTTTAATGTATATATGTATATGTAATTATATACATATAACTCCCAGGTAAAGTGAGATTAGTAATTAGTAAGACTGTACCTTTACTAGACACATTCATTATTTTCATAAACATTCTAGAGATCATTTGGGTTATATATATACCTAAGCTGTCAGTTCAGCAAATATTTTTATTATTTACCTGTACTGTAAAAACAAAGCATTGGAAACAACCTGAATGTGTAGTCAGTAGGTTTCTGGTTCAATAAATAATGGCATAAGGTACAGTGAAATATTATGCGGCCATAAACAGAATGGGGATGCTTTCTTTTTTGGTATTGGCAGAATAATCATTAAGATATGCTAATGGAAGATAAGAAAGCTATAGAACAATGTTGTAACTATGCTATTCTTTATGTAAAACAAGGAAAAAAGAATGTGTGTATACTTGTTTATGTAGAAGATATCTTTGGATTTTGACTGTGTGCCCTTTTACATTTTTGAAATGTAGAAACTTATGACTACATCGCTTATACAAAAATAAATAAATTAAAATAAACACACTAAAGCAGATGCTGTGGTTCCTGGCAGGTCACACTGGTGTGGTCACCTACAGTGACATCTGCTGGTACTTCCCAACAGCTCTTTAGGTCAGTGCTTTTCAAACTGCTTATTTGAAAATGGGCCATGAAATCAATTTAGTGGATTCAAATAGCATTCAAAAAAAGAAAAGAAAAAAGAAAGAAAGAAATAGAGTGTAGAATGACATAGAATAGAAAATTTCACAGTTCATAACTGTAACCGAACAAGAGCACACTGGGCCTTCCATGGACAGATCCCCCATGTCCCCTGCAAGCCTCTTGTCTGTAGACTTTAGCCTTTTAGGCCTTCCTTGAGTTCCAAAGACTAACTTTGCTCGGAGAAGTGAGAAAATGCAGAAAGAACAGAAAACAGTCAAGCAAGACAAAATAATAATACTTTAGCCATTAAACAAAGTCAAAGATCTTTTGTTCCTCCTCAAGGGCTATAGATAATAGAGATAATAATAATTCTGAGCCATGTTCTTTGAGCTGTTTTGTGGATACTTCCATCAGGTGGAAGAAGCTAACTGTATGTCTACCCCTCTCCCACCCCCTTGCTTTCCTCTATCTTGGCTTAATTCTTGAATAGACCCTTCTTTTATGGTGGCAAAATGTCTTCTGGGAGCTCAAAGATTACATCCAATAAGTTTAATTCCAACAGGAAGAGAAGTCCCATTTTTTTTTAATGACCCTATCAAAAGTTCCAAGAATGTGTCTCCCTGGACTCACTGTCTACCTTGAGCCCTGTGCCCAACGTTGAATCAGTCACTGAAGCCATGAGATTAGAATCCCCTAATTGGCTAATCTCAGATCACTACTCACCCCTGGAGACCATCCAGCCCAGTTGTGGAGAACAGCTACATAGGGTGTAGAAAAGGGGTGCTTCCTCAAATATGTATTAGATGTGCTGTCACCTGAAGGAGAGGAACGGCAAAACAGGCAAAAACAATACATGTCCTTGTCAAACTGTAATCCGTACAGTGAAAATGCCAACTACCTAAGTATGTTTTCCTGGGTTAATACCGTACCTATGTGAGAATGAATCATTTAAGATAAAAATGTCAAGGAAGTGAGATTAACATTTCAATTCTTATTGAATTGAATAAGCTATCTTATTCAGCTGTTCTTCACATTTCAGGCTTCTCCGTGATGTGTTTTCCCTCAGGATTCTATTTAGATTTCCCACTAACCACTTCTTATGAAGAATTGGGTAATTCATTAGTTTATAAATTCTTACTAATTATAAAAATACTCAATTGATTGTTTTTTGCCCCACTGATTTTGGTCAAATAGTTTAATCATAATAGAAATTTAAAATTTATGAAAGACCAAAGCACACTCTGAGGAGCATGTATCTCACTTCTGCTTTTGCTCATTCTTTCTCAGGAAACAGAGAAGCATCTGGACACATCTGGCATGATTTTCTAGTTATCCAGTTTAAGCCAAAAAAAAGTGGTATCATCTGTTTTTCTTTTATACGTTTTGAAACATGAGTCTCTGAAAGCTACTTCCTAACATATGTCCATTTAACATCTGCCAGTTCCTAACTGATAGCCAGAAACAGTCGTGCTGGCAGCCCCCTGCAATAGTGCCAAGGTTTTTCCCATTAGAACTGTCTTCACTTTGGAGTTGTCAGTAATATTTTAACTCTAGGGGTAGCCTATTTCCTTAACTTGAAGGAGATATATGAATTGGAAGCATAGAGCAGGAGGAATAAATAGGATGATGTATTTACAGTTATGTCGGGGTATAGCAGAGAAACGTTTCAAAAAGAAGTATTAGATAAGAAAGTCGATGTCATAGGTCAAGGATTAAACAGCTTCTTCTGGCAAAGCAGGCTTCACGACACCACATCTCAATTTCTCCTTGTTATTCAATATCAAGAGTGTTTGCAAGCAGAATTAAGATGTATTAACCACATCTAAGGGTACACAACCATGTCCAAAACTTCTCTTACATTTCTTCTCCTTTTTAATCCTTTGATGAAATTTAAATTGCATCAGTGAGCTTCCATTTCCGTCTGGGAATTCATAACAGAACAATACTTTGACATTAATTTTGAGCCTAAGTGCCAGTCTTGGGCAAGATCAATATTTTTACCTGCCCTAAGATAATCTGGTGTTGAATTCAGTAGTTCAACAATATCCAGACCTAGCAATTCAGGGGATTCCAAATGATTAGTGTCATTTGTTCTCTTTAATACATTCTCCCCACCCTAATAACATTATTGCATTTTGTTTCATTGGACTTTAAAGGAGAGGTGTCACCATGGGCTCATCAAGGTCAAGGCTGTCTGTATGTCATTAATGCTACATCCTCAATGTCAAACTCAGTGCTTGATACACAGTCCCAGGGGATGAATGAATCAATCCTGTCCTGAAATTCTGTGATCCAACATTTGCTCTTAGAGTCCTCAAATTCTGGTATTTTAAATAGTCTTACATAAATTATAAACCATCAAATTGAGTTGATAAAGAAAGAAGAAATAAGTTCTAGATCTTGGACTTCCACAGGAAAACTTTAATGGCAGTACTCTCTAAATAAATTTGAGAACCCACATGTATTCTACACCAAATACCATTTATGGTAGTAGCCACTGAAAAATATTTTAGTGAATATAGTGATTTTGAATATAAATGTGGGAATTGTGGAAAGAGAAGGAGTTTGGTGACTGATGATTAATTAATCCTAGACAAAGGAGGCAGGTCTATACAGGGAGAAAAGACAGTCTCTTTGGCAAGCAGTGTTGCAAAAGCTGGACAGCTGCATGTAAATCAATGAAGTCAGAACACTCCCTCACGCCATATAAAAAAATAAACTGAAAGTAGTTTAAAGACTTAAATGTGAGACATAATACCAGAAAACTCCTAGAACAGAACATAGGCAAAACATTCTCTGACATAAATTGTAGCAATTTTCTTAGATCAGTCTTTCAAGACCAAAAAAAAAGAACGAAAGAAAAGCAAAAAATAAACAAATGGGGCCTAATCAAACATAAAAGCTTTTGCACAGCAAAGAAAACAATAAACAAAACGAAAAGAAAATTTACAGACTGAGAGAAAATATTTGCAAATGATGCGACCAACAAGGAGTTAATTTTCAAAATATACATGCATCTCAATATCAAAACAAACGACAACAATCAAAAAATAGGCAGAAGACCTAAACAGACATTTCTCCAAAGAAGACATACAGATAGCCAACGGGCACATGAAAAGATGCTCAACATCGCTAATTATTAGAGAAATGCAAATCAAAACTACAATGACATATCATCTCATACCAGTCAGAATGGCCATCATCAAAAGTCTATAGGTAATAAATGCTGGAGAGGGTGTGGAGAAAAGGGAAACTCCCTACACTGTTGGTGGGATTGTAAATTGGTGTAGCCACTATGGAAAATAGTATGGAGGTTCCTTAAAAAAACTAAAAATGGAGTTACCATGTGATCCAGCAATCCTACTCCTGGGCATATATCTGGAAAAGATGAAAATTCTAACTAGAAAAGGAATATGTACCCCAATGTTCACTGCAGCACTATTTACAATAACCAAGACATGGAAGCAACCTAAGTGTCCATCAGCAGATGAATGGATAGAGAAAATGTGGAATATATAGATATACAAATGGACTATTAGTTGGCCATTAAAAAGAGTGAACAAATGCTATTTGCAGCAACATGGATGGACCTAGCTCTCACATTGACTGAAGGAAGCTAGATAGAGAAAGACAAGTATTAAATGATATCACTTATATGTGGAATCTAAAAAATAATACAAATAAACTTATTTGCAAAACAGAAACAGACTCACAGACGTAGAGAACAAACTTATGGTTGCCAAAGGGGAAAGAATCAGGGAGGGAGTATGGGATTAGCAGATACACACAGTTATCTATAAAATAGGTAAACAATAAGAATTTACTGTATTGCACAAGGAACTATATTCAATGTCTTGTCATCAATATCAACCTATAATGGAAAAAATTAGAAAAAAATACATGTATAACTGAATCATTTTTCTGTACACCTGAAACTAACACAATATTGTATATCAACTATACTTCTATGAATTTTTTTTAAAACAACAACCATTTATTAGTATTTTGTTAATTGCTCCCAAATCTTCAATTTGGGTAGGACCCAGCAATGTCAGTTTTTCTCTGCTCTACATGGTGTCAGCTGGTGTGGCTCAAGATACTTCAATCACATTGAGCAAGATAGAGCTACCTGGTAGCTAAAACCTTAGCTGGGCTCTGTTCCTTGGGGGGTCTCTGTTCCTCTACATGTGGATCTCTCTGCAGGATTTCTTGGGTTTCATCACAGTACAGAAGCTGAGTAACAGAAAGGAAAGTTTCATGAGGCCCAGGAGGTAGCTGCAAGACTTTCTATGACCTGGCCTCATGAGTCTTAGAATGCCATCTTTGCCACATTGATCAAACAAGTCACTAAGACTGTTGAGATTCAAGGAGAGGAAGGAGTCTCTTGGTGGAAGGAGTAGCAAAGACATTGAAGATATTTTTAATCTACCATATTCTGTCTTTATCCAATTTCTGCTGAATCTACTATCAAGATGTCTCTCAAATCCATTCTTCATGCTTTTGACCACCCACATCTTCTTGTGCAGAGAAAATCATGTTGGCACTGCCAACGGATCAGAGAAAGATGATGTAAGATCCTTGCAGCAATGTGTTGGTCTGTCTCCAAATAGCCACAAAGGCAGCTTTAAATAAGTTGAGACACTGGGAGAAGTTGAAGGCAAAATATTCTTTCAAGAGAGGTCTCCAACATTGTCATTGTCATCTTTTTTCTTATAATCATCCTTAAAATTATTTACTAAAGTCACCCCTCTACTGTGTAGAGTGATTTTCGATGACTGTATGTGGATACTTACAAAGAAAAGTAGAAACACATTTGCTGATTCCTTGGATTTCCTTCCAAAAAGACCTGGGCCAGCAACCACAAGTTATCCTACTTTTTCTAAAAAAGAACAGAAAATTAATGATGATTCATTTATGGTCAATGCATTATAGCTGAACTTGATTGCTTTAGGTGCTATAGGTACATTTTCCCACTGTGTAATCAAGGTACATGTAGTACGATTTTTACTGTGTAAATTATTATAGATATATCTCAATGTTGAAATTTTATTTTTATGGCAAATTAGCTGGAAATGGCTACAGTTTATTTGTTTTTGTGTCTAAGTTTGTGTCTAAGTTGTTTTTGTGACCCTCAGTTACGACACTAATCTTAAGAGGCAAAGTGATCTTTGTTATGACATGGTTTCCAGGAAAGCATTGTGGACATGAGCAAGCACTGTCTGTACTGTCCAAGGAATTGACAACAATACGATCCAGCATTTGAAGGAACATTGAAATGCACCTTGCAACCAACCACTGATCAGGGTACAAGACTAATGAGGATTCTTATGGAACTTGGGGAAGAGCGCTAAATAGAATTTAATACATTGCTCCCTAACTTATCTTTCTTTATGACTCTATAGAGGGCTAATTGTTTTTCCTTGATCCTGTGACAGAAAGAATTGGAGGGGACAGGAAGAGAAAGAACAATTTCGCTCTCAGTTAATTTTCAATAAATGATTGATGAACTTCATCAAGACCAATTTTAGGAAATCAATCAAGATGGTGGAGTAGGAGGACATGAAACTCACTCCCTGCAAGAACACATCAAAAATACATCTACTTGTGGAACAATTCCCACTGAAAACTACCTGGAAACTGGCAGAAAGACTCCTGCACAACTAAGGCTGTAAGAAAGAGCCACACGGAATAGGGTCAGAAGGGAAGAGAAGCAATTAGGTCAGGACCTGTGCCCCTAGGAGGGGACTCAGAGGAAAAGGGAGATTACACAGGAGATGCACTCTGGGGAATGGGCAGTTTGAGCCACGTACTGAGCACCTCACTTCTGTTTCAACTCAGGGAAGATGAGCCCCCTTGGCTGGTTGGAGAGCTGCTGGCACTAAGAGGAGGGCTGTGGGAAGCCTGGACTCCACATCTGAGGAATGCACTGCACTGCCTTGCCCTTGAGGCAGGGAGGAGAGGGTGGATTGAGTGGCTGCCAGGTTTCTTGCAACTACCTCAGCACACAACCCAGGCGAGGCAAACAATTGCTCTAGCCCTGCTTACTTCACACTGTAACTCAGTGTTGGATAGAGGGCTATCACAACCAAGGAGAGATCTTGGCCATAGGATGTAGAGATAACTTGGATCCAAGGAAATATCTGAGTCGGGGTAGAGGCAGCCACTGCTGGTGCTTACAGAGAGAGTGCAACAGGGGTGGTCCTGATCTCTGACAGAGGTTTGGCCATCACAGCCTGTGCCCCGCACACACTGAGAGCCCACATGGGGCTACATACCGTGTGGCACAGATTCACAATGGGGCGGGGGGGGGGGTGGCGGAGACTTGAGGGAGTGATCGGCTGTGAAGGAGACTCAAGCCTGAGGCTGTATCTGAACAGGGTGGGAACAGCCATTGCTGGTGTTTGCACAGGTAGCACATTGGAGACAGGATGCCTGTCTTTGGCCAGCCCATTATAGCCCTTGTCTCTTAACCAGCCAATAGCCTGCAAGGGCCCCTTTTGCTCCAACCATGCTCCCTGGAGGGCAAGGGTCCCAGTTCTAAGAGAAGGGAGGGCCTACATTTAAAGGAAACAGAGCCAGCTCAGACCTGACCTTCAGAGAGTCTGCTCCAGCAACTTGGGATCAGACCGCAGCCCGGATAGGGCAATGATGGCCTGTGGGGAAGCCTTGCCTCATACTTGGCTCTGACCCTAAGATGTGGAGCTCCATCTCCAACCCCACCTCCTACTAAGGTAATAGATGCCAGCAAAGCCTGAGGAAAGACAGGACTTGTTTGCAAGTCAAATCCAGCTCTCCCACCAAAGGCACTGAGCAACAAAGAGGGTAAAAGGTTGCTCCCACATAAAGATATTCTTTCAAAGCACAGTAGGTAACTGTTTCACCTAAATCCATACAGAAATAGGAGGTTAAGCAAAATGAGAATACAGAGGAGCTGTTCTCAAATGAAACAGCAAGAGAAAAATCCTTAGAAAATAAATAATGAAACAGAAATACACAATTTACCAGATAAAAAATTCAAAGCATTAGAAATAAGAATGCTAATTGAATTACAGAAAAGATAGATAAACACAGTAAGAATTTTAACAAGGAACTAGAAAATATAAAGAAGAATCAGTCAGAACTAAAGAATATAATAACTGAAATAAAAAACATACTAAAAGATATTAATAGCAGACTAAGTAACAGAAAAATGCATGTTATCTGGAAGATAGAATAATAAATATCACCCAATCAGAACAGCAAAAAGAGAAGCAAACTTAAAAAATGAGAAAATTTTGAGTGATTTCTGGGATAATGTCAAACAAACCAACATTTGCATTATAGGGGGTCCCAGAAGGAGAAGAGAGAAAGTAGTGAAACATGTTTTTGATGGAATTATGGCTGAAAACTTCCCCAAACTGAAGAATGACACAGATATCCAGCTACAGGAGGATAGAGGGTCCCAAACAAGATGAATGCAAACAGACCCATACCAAGAAATGTCATAATTAAAATGGCAAAAGTTAAAGAGAGAAATCTAAAAGTAGCAAGAGAAAAACAGTCACCCTCGCCATAAGGCTACCAGGTGATTTTTTTCTGCAGAAACTTTGTAGGCCAGAAGGGAATGTGTGATGTATTCAAAATGCTAAAGATGAAAGCATACAACCCAGGATGCTCTAACCAGTGAGATTATCACTTAGAATTGAAGGAGGATAAAGAACTCAAACAAACACAAACTGAAAAAGTGCATCAATACTAAACCTACCCTAAAAGAAATGTTAAAGGATTTTCTCAAAGTGGAAAAGAAAAGGCTATAATAAGAAGTAAAAGATCTATAGGAAAGGGAAAATCCCACTAGGAAAGACTGAATCAGGAAGAAACAGACAATCTGAACAAACCAATCACTAGTGGTGAAAGTGAATTTAAAAAAAAAAACCAAAAAACTCTTAGCAAACAAAAATTCAGGACTGGATATCTTCACAGGGGAATTCTACCAATATAAAGAAGAGCTACTACCTATCCTTCTCAAACTGTTTCAAAAACTGAAGAGGACAGAACACTCTCAAATTCATTCTACAAGGCTATCATTAACCTGATAACAAAATTAGATTAATATACAACAGGAAAAGGCAATATAGGCCAATATCTTTGATGAATATAGATGCAAAAATTCTCAACAAAACATTAGCAAACCAAAGTCAGCAATATATAAAAAGGATTATACACCATGATCAAGTGGGATTTATTCTAGGGATGCAAAGATGATTCAAAGTTTGCAAATCCAACATGATACACCACATTAACAAAAGAATGGATAAAAATCACATGATTATCTCAACAGACAGAAAAAGTATTTGACAAAATTCAACATCTATTCATAAAAGTTCTAATCAATGTTGGTATAGAGGGAATATATAAGAATGATATTAGAACATTTCCTCATACTATGTACAAAAATACCCTCAAAATGGATTAACAATCTAAATGTAAGACCTGAAACCATAATACTCCTAGGAGAGAACACAGGCAGAACATTCTCTGACATACATCGCAGCAATATTTTTTGGTCTGTCTCCTAAGGCAAAAATAAATAAATAAATAAAAGCAAAAATAAACAAATGAAGCCTAATTAAACTTTAAAAACTTTTGCATAGTAAAGGAAACCATCAACAAAGCAGAAAGACCACCAACTGAATGGGAGAAAGTATTTGCAAATTATATGACTGATAAAGGGTTAATATCAAGATATATATATATATATATATATATATATACACATTTCACATAAGTCAGTATCAAAAAACAAACAATCTAATTTAAAAAATGGGCAGAAAACCTCAACGGACATTTTTTTCCAAAGAAGTCATACAGATGGCTAACAGGCATATGAAAAGATGCTCAACACCACTAATTATTAGAGAAATGCATATCAAAACCACAATAAGACTTCACCTCACACTTGTCAGAATGGCTATCATCAAGCAAATGTACAAATAACAAATTTTATGGAGGATGTGGTGAAAAGAGAACCCTTATACTCTCTTGATGGAAACGTAAATTGGTGCAGCCACTATGGAAAATAGCATGGAATTTCCCCAAAAAACTAAAAATAGAACTATCATATATCCAGCAGTTCCACTGCTGGGTACATATTGGGATAAAACAAAGCAAAACACTAATTTGAAAAGATATAGGCACCCCAATGTTCATAGCAGCATTAGTTGGAACTTCCAAGATATGGAAGCAACTTAAGTGTCCATCAACATATGAATGGATAAAGAAGATGTGGTGTATATAGATACAACAGAATATTAGTCAGACATAAAAACCCTGAAATTCTGCCATTTACAACAATGTGTACCAAGAGAGTACTTATACTTAGTGAAATAAGTCAGGCAGAGAAAGGCAAATATGGTATGTTATCACCTATCTGTGGAATATAAGAAATAAAGGAAATAATTGTATAGAACAAAACAGAAACAGACTCACAGATATAGAGAACAAACTAATGATTGCCAGTGGGGAAGAGGAAGTGGGGAGGGGCAACATAGGGGTATGGAATTAAGGGATACAAATTACTGTGTATAAAATAGATAAGCAACAAGTATATATTGTACAGCACAGGAAAATATAGCCATTATTTTGTAATTTTATATCTATATGAGATGATGAGTATCACGTAATTTATTTTAATAATCATTTCATTGTATATGTAAAGTCAAGTCATTGTTATGTAACTTATATACAGTGCTGTATGTCAACTATATTTCAATAAAATTGGGGGGAAAAGACCAACTTAATATTTTAAAATAATAAAATGTTTTTTAGGCAAATGATTTTTGACAAGTATTTTAAAGCCTGATATAGGTAGATAACTTCTTAGACTGATCAAATTATACCCAACTATTCCACTAAAGCAAGACTGGAGCACACATACTCATTTCATTTAAAATTTTATTTCCATTGGGGTCCATTTTCAAATCTGAAAACTTTAAAACTTTCAAATATTTAATATTTATGTAATATTCTGTATTTACAGTACAATACTAAGTGAAAATATAACTAATCTATATTTTCCAAATTTTCTACAATGATCAGGAAAATAATTTAAATAATTAATTTCATGGGCAACTCTTAAGGTATATCTAATTGTCAAATTTGATCTAGAGTTAATCCTAACTTAGCATACCATGTAAACCAGAAGCTGGGAAATGCATCTCATGTTCTTCTAACTAAAAGTAGTTGACAACTGACATCTATTTACTTTTTAAGCAAGTGAGTATTTTCTAAAAGCAATTTTTAAAAGGAAAGGAAAATGTTATCTCTTTCACACAAGCACCTTCTTCTCTATTGATTCTCATATTTTTCTCCTTAGCTTGCAAATTTCCAAGATGTGGAACAAAGTTAGCATTTATACTTTGAAGTTTTCCCTGGTTGGATCAAAAGGCATGTGAATTTTATATTTTAAGGAACAAAAGGATAAAGAGGATAGTTGATTTAGTGCAGAGATATGTAGAAAGGGATCAAAATGTCAGTCTTGTTTCTCATGGAATATAAATAAATCACTAAAAGTTTCCTTCCTTTACTTCAGGTAACTGGGGTATAATTTATGGAAAGCTGAAAGTAAAAATGCCTTTTGCAAATTAACTTTGTTTGGTGAAGACTGATACCAGTGTGAGAGAAGTAGCTCTTGCCATTTGATCCAATTTCCTGAAGAGATACGGCCAAGATTTTTTTCCCACTTAGTGTATAATTTAATATAATTATTTGTAAGTGGGGGTCCTAAATGTATTACATTAAAATGGAAAGTAGTGGTTATGGAGGAATCTCGCCAGCAGAACTCTATCTTTGTTGCGCAAAGTATACAATTACAATTTCTTTTTGGCTTTTTCTTGATTCGGCTAGGGTAACTGCAAAATGAGTGATTTTGAAAATCAAGCTGATAACAGCAAAATCACTTGGAAAAAAAAACTTTCAATGATATTACGGGGTTCTGGAAATGTGATTTTAATAGTCTGCAAGCTTCTACAGGTAGAAACATATGTTACTGTCTCTTGAAAAGAAGAATCAAAATGAAAATTCTAGTTCTTGTGAGAAAGTGCAAGAAGGAATCTTTTTAATAAACCCAAAAAGACAGAACCCACTTTTCTGTTTTCTATTAATATTGCTCCATAAAAACAAAAATAAGATAGGATTGTAAAAATGACTGTAACTGTGAGGCTGTTAGGAATAGCTGAACTGACATTCTTATTTCTTTAAAAATAAAATTTGAACGTTGAAGTAAAAAGTTGTCTTTAAAGTATGGCATATTTTAAATATATAAATAATATCTGTGTATTTTTCCCTTACCTTCATCAAATCTTAATATTCTTTCTATTTGTTTTAGTTTTTTTATAAAGGAAATGAAACAGGTGAAGTTTTCTGGGTGTCCCTTTCCACTCTTCCCAGAAATAACATGATCATGAGCTTGATACATATCATTTTCCAGAATTTCTTTCTAATTTGATACACAAATAAATATCAATAAACAACTTGCTGTTTTAGTGAATTTAAACATGTTTTCCTAAGTTTATGGACCACTTAGATTTCCTATACTGTAAATGACTGTCATTTTTATATAGATTATTTATTTAAAAAATTTTTATCTATCAAAAAAACATATTTGTGTATGTGTTGCAAATATCTCAGTCAGGGGTTGTCTTTTCTCCTTTGTGTTATATTTTGATGCACAGAAGTTAATGTGGGAAAATTTACCACTTTTCTTTTCATTTTGTCCTTTTAATGTCCTATTTAAAAATTCTTCCCTATTCTGAAATGAGAAAAAACAAACTTCTACATTTTCTTCTTACACTTTTAAAGCTATGGTGAAAATATCTGGGTTCGTGGTTGTCCTGGAATTTATTTTTCACCTTTGTGAGATAAAATTTTAATTTTATTTTGATTTAATGTTTTCCAACACCAATTCTCCTTTCTCTGAGTTTTTGGATGCCATAATGGATGTTTTACTTGGATTTGTATTTTTGTTCCATTGTTCAAGTAAGGCAAGTTACTCCCATAAGGTTCTTCTTCAAATTGAACAGACTATTTTAAGTCATGTGTTATTATATATGGATTTAGTATCAGTTTATTAACTTACACAAAATAACTGTATTCATATTTTGATTGAAATTGTATGAAATATGTAGATCAGTCTGCAGAAACTGATGTCTTTATAACGTTTAGTCTTTCCATCCATGAACATTGTATATCTCTTCATTTTTTTTAGGACTTTTTAATGCTATTTAGTAATGCTTGATAATTTTCTGTATAAAAGCCTTGCACATCTCTCGCTAGAATTATTCCTGAGTACTTTACACTTTGTGTACTTACTATGAATGGGATCATCTATATATTATGTTTTACAATTGGTTATTGTGAGTACAAATACAATTATGTTATTGGGTTTTGTATACTCATCTTGAGAAGAAAACTTCTAAGGCCAACTTGCAACATTTACTAGCAAAAATTTTTTGCTAAAGAAATAAATTTGGCATTCATTCCAATTCAGCTAAAATCATGGCTGTCCAGAGATGAGTTAATAATTACCTGCGTTGGAGTGCTAAAACATTACATATCTTTTGCTCTAAGATGATAACATTATGTTGGACCCCATTTAGAAAAGACTTAATGACTCCATCTAGTGGCAGTTTGAAGTTCTAAGTGAACTGGAAAATGCACTTACAGATTTTATTGTATAGCTATTTTTGGTAAAATCATGATAGCAATCAATATCCTTGTTGGAAATATCAAGAAACAGCAATGATTAATTTGACACATCAAAATTAATTATGTTTGTAGTCTTAAGTGTTGCTGATTTCAGAATCAGAATGAGGTACACTTATGGAGAAAATTATGTACAACCTCCCATGCTGGAGCCAAATTGTGTATGTGGAGATAAAATTTTCAGGATTGTTATTCTAGGAGTTATAACATGCCATGTTCACATAATGTTTTAAAAATAACATTACTAACAGCTGGCTGGAGTCAATCCATATGACCTTTATAATAACATGACACTCAGAGTATAACCCATGAGGGCTACTTTAAGGACCCTTTAAACAAGGCCTACTTATATAGTTCATTAATTAGAATTTTTTCTTTGTGTAGAAAATAACAAAATTTTATGCATAATTGTACTCAATTTCCGAAAACAATGGAACAACTTGCTAATCACTCAAAAAAGTATTTTTAACTCTGAAATGAATTCCAGATGTATGTAAAATGTAAATGCACACAAGATTTTAAAAGTGAAGATTAAAATACATGTGAAAGCTTATTCAATTTTGAACTAGAGAAGATCTTTCTAATGATAGACAGACACTCTAAGAGTAAAGGTTGATTAAAAACTTTTATACAATAGAATTTGAATTAAAACAAAACTGTACTATCTTTGGTAACATTTTAAGGCTGATTGTACCCTGTGTTAATATAGGTTAAGGATGAAGACATCCAGAACAGGTTTTCTTATATTGCTAATGGACAATATATTTGGAATAAACTTTCTCAAGGGAAATTTGGCAGTGCTACCAAAAGCCTTAAAATATGCTTAGCCTTTGGCCCAGAAATTCCACTACTCAGAATAATTATAGGCATGCAACAGAGAAGTTATTATAAGAATATTCTTTATAGTACTATTTTAAAATTGTAAAAAATACAAATTTCCAGCAGTAGGTGAACTGGGAAACTAAGTAGAGTACATACTTAGAGTAGAATTTTATGTTACATTAACTGTAAATGTTACAGAGTAATATTGGAAGATGTTTAAACTATTTTTACATATTTAATTATGTAATTATACAACTAAGTAGAAAGATATTCTCAGAATAGTATTAAATAAAAACCAGAAGTTATAAATCATTTTCATTTTTAACAAAATTTGTTTTTGTTCTTATGAAAAAAAGAATTAAAATATTCAACAGGGGTTATGGTCAGAATTGTGATGTGTTTCCTCAAAATTGATATGTTGAAGCCTTAACCTCCAAAGTGTTGCTATCTGGAGATGAGACCTTCTGGAGGTAATTAAAGTTAGATGAGGTCAGAGGGCAGGCCTTCATGATGGGATTAGTGCCCTCATAAGACGAGACATCAGAAAACTTGCTTGCTCTTTCTCTCCCTCCACCATGTGAGGACACAATGAGAAGGCAGCCATCCACAAGCCAGCAAGAGAGCTCTCAACAGGAACCAAATTGGCTCACACCTTGATCTGGGAGTGCTAGCCTCCACAACTATGAGAAAGTACATTTCTGTTTGAGCCACCCAACCTTTGATATTTTGCTATGGCAGCCTGAGCAGACTAAATCACACAAGGTGATAAGGTTTCTTTTTTCTTCCTTTTTTTGGCTACCTATATTTCTAAATTTTCTCTAGTAAACATACTATATTTATAATTTTTTAAAGATATTATTAAGTATATTAAGTAATATTAGAATGTTTTCTGTGCATACAGATGATTCAGTGAGAAACTCATCATTAGTAAAATCAGTAAAATTAGTAAATTCAAACCTTGTTTGTGATTACCTTGACATATCTTCATTAATTCTCTCCATGCACTAATTATTTGGCCTACAATTAGATTTAACAAAACAGATTGAATTCTTCTTAGCTATGAATGTCAAAGATGGATAAGGTTTCTAAATATACCACTGAAGAACAGGTTTATTTTCCTCCCATCTAACTACTCTACAGTTATTATTTGGAAACATTGACTATTTTAATCATATTTCCAATTAGAATGAGTAGTTAGCATTCTGTCTTAGGATTACATGCATAATAATGGTGCAATTATATATTTTCTTGCATTGTAAGACTTTTCTAATTATCTTATCCATCTATCCTATTTCCCTCTTATGCCATCAAATTTATAAGAAACAAATTTCTCCTTTTTCTTTTGTTACAATTCTATCTAGTCATAAATGAATCACCTCAATATCCCATGTTAACACTGGGTATGCTGGTGAGTGGAGTAACGGAGGAAGCAGGCACACGTTTCATGAATGCACATTTTCTTTGGGCAGCAAAGAATCTGAACATTCTGGAATCTGAGGAATGTGAAGTCCATCTCCAGAGAGCTGGAAAGTACTTGGCAGTAGGAAATTTCTCCTCAGGCACAGAAATCCACAATCAGTGTAAATCAAACACTCAGAATATGTTAAGTCTGTAAAGTATGTTCATCACTTGAGCTACCTATCATGTTTGAGCACTCTCTTAACATAATGATAATTTCCCCCACATTATATGTCTCACCTTCCTAAAGAAGGCAGAAATTGCAATCCCAAACGTCCTGCATTAGGGGGCAGGCATGAGCTAGCTTCCTTTAATCAGACTATCCTCATGAGACAGATCTGGAGGGAGCACGTGAGGAAGCAGGTGCATCTAGGAATATGGTCTTTTGGCAAGACAAAGGGTGGAACAATCTTGTTTTGGGGGGCAGGGAGTGGCAGTGATTCTGAAATCCAGTTCTGAACATCGTAAGTGCCAAGTGCTAGTGTTAGTAGTATTTCTGCTTAAAAAAGGAGTGGTTGGTTACTGCTTATGGATGTTCAGGTTTATTGTTGGATCCTCTGGCCCTACCTAATATCCTCTCACCAATTCCTTTGCTGCTCAAATTTGCAAAAGTGGATTCTGTAGACTATAATTAAGTACTTTGTTCAGTACATTATCCCAATCGTGACACTCCTCTCATCAAAGCAAAATGAAACAAAGCCAAACTTTAGTAAAATTTCACTGCCCTTAACTACCACAAAGATCAATCATATTTATAGATAGTAATAAGAAAATTTTACGTGTAAATCAGTGCTATTTATTTATTTACAGGGCTTTAGTAATTAAAAAAAAAAAAAAAAGAACTTTCTGGCCAAAGTCCTCCTCTCTCTCTGCAGTAATCTGAAGAATTCATTCTTCCTGTTTCCTTGGTTTCACAAATAATACAAGGATTTAAACAGAACCTGTGAAGTTGACAACTTCCTCATTAACACATGTTTGATCTCCGCAAAGCCTCTATTCATTTACTGGATGCTTAACCATTTATTCTCCCGTTATGCAAACATCCTGAAATTCTACTTCATATTGCATGCAATGTTGACTACCACACGATAAATCTAGGGATCAGCCCATGAATATCCTCAATGTAAACATAAACACCAGCAGGCAAATATTTTTGTTAGGAGCAATGTGTATCCAGGATGAAGGAAGGAAAGGGCACAGAGGGAATCAACTGAAATACATTCCCACATGAAAGGACTGTAATTAGATAGAGAGGCCACTGCACTTTGTGACAAGAGATGAGCATCAGACTCAAGGGGCCGAAATTAGAATTATTTTTCCAGCTTTATTGAGATATATTTATCATAAAACATTGTGCAGGTTTAAGGTGTACAGTATGATGATTTGATATACGTTTATGTCGCCAAATGTGAAATTGGAATTTAAAGAGATGGGAGTGCATAATAAGCATTTCATCATGTTAGTGGTTATACCTCAAAAATAACCTTCTCACACCATGCACAAAAATAAACTCAAAATGGCTTAAAGACTTAAACATAAGACAAGACACCACAAACCACATAGAAGAGAACATAAGCAAAACATTCTTTAATATAAATTGTAGCAATGTTTCTCCAAGTCAGTCTACCAAGGCAATAGAAATAAAGGCAAAAATAAACAAATGGGACCTAATTCAACTTATAAGTTTCTGCACAGCAAAGGAAACATAAACAAAATGAAAATACAACCTATGGAATAGGAGAAGGTATTTGCAAACCATGCGATTGACATGGGCTTAATATCCAGAATATACAAACAGCTCATGCAACTCAATAACAAAAAAACAAACAACCCAATCAAAAAATGGGCAGAAGACCTAAACAGACATTTCTCCAATGAACACATACAAATGGCCAATAGGCACACAAAAAATGTTCAATATCGGTAATTATCAGAGAAATGCAAACCAGAACTGTTACTGGATGCAAGTTTGTGCACCCAATGCACAGTGAGGCTGAACAAACTGAAATGTCAGAGTTTAGAGCAGAGAAAGGCTTATTGCAGGGCCAAGCAAGGAAGGCGGGGTGCCTCATGCCCAAGAAAACCTCCAGCTCCCTGAAGGGTTTCAGCAAAGCATATTTAAAGGCAAGTGAGGGAGAGGGGTCGCAGGGTGTGTGATCAGCTCGTGCACAGTTCTCTGACTGGCTTATGCTGAGGTAACAGGGTGGTCAACACTATCAGCCCCTAGGTGCCAGAAGGTTTGGGAGCCATGTGCTCTCTATCATCAAGTAGTTAATTTCTTTTCTTTGGTGGTAGTTTTAAGTATCAGGAAAACTTAGTAAATATACATGATACTATTATCTGGGTACTTCAGAGAGGAGCTACAGCAGAGGAAATGGAGGAGGGGGTCTGTCCTGGGAAGGCTCCACAAGGGCCTGCTTGGTTACAGAACTACAATGAGGTATCACCTCACGACAGTCAGAATGGGCATCATTAAAAAGTTCACAAACGTTAAATGCTGGACCGGGTATGGAGAACAGGAAACCCTCCTACACTGTTGGTGGGAATGTAGTTTGGTGCAGCTGTTATAGTTTTTTGAGATTCCTCAAAAAACTAAAAATAGACTCACCCCATGAGCCAGCAATCCCACTCCTGGGTATATATATCCAAAGGGAACTGTAACTCGAAAAGATACATGTACCCCAATGTTCATAGCAGCATTATTTACAATAGCCAAGACATGGAAACAACCTAAAATTTCATCGAGAGATGACTGGATAAAGAAGCTGTGGTATATTTATAGAATACTACTCAGTCATGAGAAAGAATAAAATAATGCCATTTGCAGCAACATGGATAGACCTGGAGATCATCATTCTAAGTGAAGTAAGCCAGAAAGAGAAAAATACCATTTGATATTACTTAAATGTGGAATCTTAAAAAAAGACACGAATGAACTTATTTACAAAACATAAACAGACTTACAGACACAGAAAACAAACTTACGGTTACCAGGGGGGGAAGGAGTGGTGGTGGAGGGATAAATTGGGGGTTCAGGACTTGCAGATACTAATTATTATATATAAAATAGATATACAACAAGGTCTTACTGTATAGCACAGGGAACTATATTCAATATCTTGTTACAGCCTATAATGAAAAAGGATATGAAAAGGAATATATATATATGTACAAATGAACACTATGCTGTACAACAGAAAATAACACATTATAAATCGACTATACTTCAATTAAAAAATCAAAAATAACTATCATTTTATACTTGATGGGATATTATATTACCTAAACATTTATATTTTATGAAGGTTATTTTTAGCTAAAATTTATTGCACATTTAGTACAGGTCAACATTAAGATTTTGCATCCCATAACTCATTTATTTCTATTGACAGCACAAGGCATATATTGTTAACCCTATTTTAGGAGCTAAGTGATTCCCAGAGATGTTAACTATCCAAGGTAATACAAGTACTAAGTGACAGAGGTAGGACTTGACCCCTCTGTTAGACACCAAAACTCCCCACGCTAAACTATGAAGGCAATTATGCAGCAACACTTACATATTGCTTATGGTTTTATGTTAAATGCCTAAAGAAGAGTAGAAAATTGTATGCACACTATAATGCAACTATGTGAAACTTTATACACATATGGACAAAGGCATGGAAAGGAACACGTGTCATGTGCTGCTCACCTTTGTCTCCAAGAAACTAAGAGAATCAGGAAACAGTCATTAAAAGCAAAAAAAGATTGAGTGTGTGTGTACATGCATAACACTTTTAAGAATAAAAGTTAGGAACCCTGAACTCATTTACTAAATACATGGAATACAGAGACTTAGAACTCACAAACTCTCTTCTCCGTGCAGTTGGCTACCGGGATTATTGTTTTTCACAGTACTTTTTTCTTTTCAAATGTTCTTGAAAGCTGCTACACTGTTTTTATACACAGAAGCAGAAAGGTTCTGAGAAGCGCTGAGCATGGAAAAGCTGAGGAAACCAAGGTCAGTCCCACCCCATTGCCTTCAGGGCAACTGCTAGGCTCTGCCCACTGTCAAAGCAGAGTTTGGATTGAGAGTCCATAAGGTCACTGAGCAAACAGTTGTGAAAGGTCAGCTGTCTTGCTGACAATCAGGGACTTCAGGAAAGTAAACATCCCCTGGTTCCAAGAAGAGAAACCTGTTATCCTAGGATCCTAAGGATGAACCCATCTACGAAGACTGAGAAATTAGTGGTTATTTTTCTACATCAGTGATTTGGCAGTCTCTTAACTTGTGGGGTCTGGGTCACCATGTCTCGCCAGCTAAGACTCCTGGTTCTACCCCTTTAAAAAGTTCTTTCATATAAGCGGCAGCCGTGCCCTCTTGTTCTCTGAAGAGTAAACAACAGAAAGAGAGAAATCAAATGCAATGTTAATGTAGCTCGTGGAAGAGAGGGATGAAAGATCAGAGGAAGCACCCTGAAAAAGCTGCCCTGAAGTTACGCCGTGAAAAATATTATGCGGAAAGTGTAGAAAGGTATTTTGAATAGACAGAGAATGAACAGAGTACAAAGACCCAGAGTAAAGTTCAAGGCTAGCATTCCTCTGATGCTTCATCTATTGAAAATAATCATAATTATTTTTAATACCTCAAAAACTAGGATGACATGCTAGGTGCTGTATAGTCAGTTACTGATATGTGATCCTTGAATTCTAGCAGCTAATGTTCTTCAATAAACATAATCAGGTTTATTTGGAAGAACCGGTAAAAGTCTTAAAGTATTCATGTTAAATATAATAGGGTAAATGTTTTGGCTTATGATTTGAGAAAGGAAAACTTCAGCATCATAAGGTAGTTTACAACGGTTAAGCTTGGAAGGAACAGAAAAATAAAGACAAACTGGATTACAGTCATCAACAGGTTAAGCATGTCCAGGACGGACCAGGGCTGAGAAACAGTTTTCCACAAAGAGGGTGTGGCAGCCTGCCTCCAAGATGGCCCCAGGGGATGGCTCCCTGCCCTCTGGTATTTACCCTGTGCAGTTGCTTTCCATGTTATACCAGGGTTGGTCTGTGTGACCAATAGAACACAGCAGCCACTTCTGAAATCAGGTCATAGAAGATACTGTGGCTTCTGCCTCAGTCACTCTTGCTTTCTTGAATCACTTATTCTGGGGAAAGCCAGCTCACATATTATAAGCAGTTCTATGAAGAGACCCACAACCCACATGGTAAGGAACTGAAATCTTCTGTGGAAGTCACATGAATGAACTGGGAAACAACCCTGCAGTCTTGGATGGTAGCCTGACTTTGCAGAGATCTCATGAGAGATCTTGGGCCAAAACTACAAAGCTGAACTATTCCTGGGTTTCTGGACCTCAGAAATTGTGTAATAATAAATATCTAAGCTTTAAGGTGCTAAGTTTGGAGCAGCAATATGTAACTCACACTAAAGGAATGGTGGACACTGTGAGTTTCCCCAGTGGGTACATCACGGATGTCACCTAAGACAAGAGGAACACGCAAGGCCACGTAGCAGAGCCATAATTTAAGGAATCGATAAGAGCAATGAGGAAGTAGCAGGGCTGGTAAATTTGATTCTATAACCTCAATAATCATTTGTTAAACGAATGAGCTCTCGTGCCTAACTTCATGAACCTAACAAAAGACCTACTCTGGATCTTCTATGAGATTTTAACGAGTGTCACTTTTCTGTTGTTTCAGATTCTTGATTACAATCCAGAAGTCATGGGACCTCAGAGATTCACACCCTTGAATGCCTGGACTTTGCTGTTGCACTGCTGGAGGAGGGTGTGTAAGTGGCTCACCCTTGTGGGGAGTACTCCAAAGTGAATCTTTACTACTTGGTCTGAATACTATTGGGATTTGGCAAATCTAGAGGTCCTCACTGGTGGTTCTGGAGTCCTTGTGGGGACTCAGTCCTCCTCCTCATATCTAATATTTAGAATAGCTAACATTTTAAATGGCTGTGCTACTGATGCTGTGAGAAACATTTCATATGCATTTTGTTATTTAATATTTATGACAATCTTGTTACATAGGTATTAGTGTAATTCTCATTTTTGAGCCAAGGGAACTGGGACAAAGACAAGTTACACGGTGAGCAGTCCATACAGTTCGTAAGTGACAAAATTAAGGCAGAGATCCGATCAGTCTGATTACAATGACCATGCTCTAAACTACCCTGCTATAAATACCTGGAAGAGGATTTTTGTCACTTGTAGATTTACTACTTCTAGATAAGCTGCCCATTTGGGGGAATATTTGATTCTTCACACAGAAGCCCTCCTTCCTCCTGATTGATTGCAATAGTCAAGCTAAGCATCCTAAAATTCAGCATTATCAAACCCACAACTTAGAGCATTCAACTAAAAGAGAATGATGGTAAGTACTTCATTTTAAAAATGTAAGGGGGGAGAGAAATGGCTTTCTTATAAATGTTCAAGTTTCTTACACCTCATCTAAAATTATACACTTGGCTATACCTCTTCACCCTCTCTCCCACTGCTCTTGGCTTTGTGATGGAGCACTTTAATTTGCTCCACATGTAATATCCTTGCACCACTGTTTTCTATAATTTATACCACAGGCTGTCCACTTTCTTGTACTATTTTATTTGGTAAAGCACTTTGGATACCAGTTTATATGAAAGATGTTATTTGAAATGAAGTTGTATGGCAAGTTACATTATTATAATTTCCTCCTTGCTTTGGTCCTACTTCATCTTACACTGTTGCCTGATGTTTGATGCAGTGCTGAAATTTAAATGAAAAGAGAGTTTGGAATTGATGCACCTGCATTACTTATTTAATCTGCTGCCAGAGCAATCCACTATCAAATTCTCAGTTTTCATATCTTCTAAGTCCTGCTCTGACATCCATCTGACTTGATTCATGGAGAAAATATGTACTATGTACATTGTTATAAGTTAAGTAGGCATGAGCAAGTTGTTTTGGCTTTGAGGTAATGTGTCAGAGTTTACAACTTAACTACACCGCACAATTATGGGTAGTAGAAAAGTATGTCATATCTCAATTATTCAGGGACTAATTGCTTTGGTCCTTTGTTTCTGTTCTTTTCCCATTCTGTCATTTTGCCTTTTATTCATTCCAATATTTTACTTTAGTACTTTTAGGCGTTAAACAAACAGGAAGAAAGATTTGAATGAGTCAGTTGAATGACTTTTTGGCAGATCTTGATAAAGACACAACAAAAGAGAAGAAAAGATTACTCTGAAGACCAGGCTGAAGCTGGTACCTAAAATCTGCATGTTTTCTGTATTTGTGATTCTCTCTGGATTTGAATGTGCATGTTAATCAGTGTTCAGGTACTGAATGAATGTTGCCTAACTTAATTTTGCTAGAAGGGCTGTAGTAATATTGAATAATAATAAAGATAACAATAATGTTATTATTCTTATCATTTACAAGAAAACACATTCTAATGTCTTTTTTGGTAGCGAAGAGACAGGCTAATTACGTAGACAGTACATAAGATATTTCTGGGTTAACATTCCTCTATTCCTTTGCTCTAATCTCTGAGTGTTTAAGCCCATTCTGAGGTTTAAGTCTTATGGTCACCTCTTATTCTGCCTCTCAGAACACTATGTGGTGCCTTTCTGGCGGTAGATATTTATGCTTCAAACCAGAGCATGAACTCAGGGTACAGAAAGGTTTTGGTTTATCTTTTATTTTTCCCACCACACTTGTAGAAAGGGTGAGGAAGTATTTCAGTAACTAGATTTTTATGGACCGGGGGAGGGTAGAGGAATAAATTGGGGGTTCAGGATTTGCAGATACTAACTACTGTATATTAAATACATAAACAACAAAGTCCTACTGTATAGCACAGGGAACTGTGTTCAATATCTTGTAATGGCCTATAATGAAAAAGAATATGAAAAGGAATATATGTATGTATAACTGAATCACTGTGCTGTACACCAGAAATTAACACAACATTTTAAACTGACTATACTTGAATTTAAAAAACTAGATTTTTATTTCATTTTCTATTCTAAATATTATATAATTTACCAGTAAAATACTGTTGATATGTAAATAATAAGAGATCCTCCCAGTCAGTCTTTGACGAGAGAGAAGAGAGAACTGTTAGAGATCTTAGAGAGCATCTAACCCAATCCTAGATTTCACAGCTTGGAGATGTTGAGTTCAGACCTGGATCTAACATTTACTGACAGTGTGATCCTGGGCAGGCCATTTACCAACTCTGAATTTAGATTTACTTTATTTTAAAAAGTAGAAATATTGACCGGATATAGTTGCTGTGTACATTAAGTGAGAGGATGGATACAAAAGTGCTTTGTAAAATTTAACTACTCTCTACACGTTAGGTGGGGAAACTGATGCTTAGAGAAGTTAAGGGACGACGTCAGGGTGTTTTTTTCAGTTGGTGGCAGAGCCAGATTTCTTTAGGTGGTATGTAAATAAGAACTGAATTTGGAGTCAAAAGCAAGGGACATTTCAAGCAGATCATAGTCCTACTTGGAATATACCCAGAATATCCTTGGCCACTCTGGTTAGTGCTAATTAGAAGTGTAACAATTAAAGTTGAGAGTTTTGAAAAATAAAACTGACTTCAAGATTCTGTCACTTCTTGGCTGAGCTTGTTGGTGATATATAGAATAAGAATGATAAGATCACTCCTACCTATCTTAAATAGTTTTGCGTCTCTCAAAGGAGCTACTGCATGTGAAAGTATTTTGGTAAACAGGAAGGAGCTATGTAAATGTCATTATTATGGTCTCCTGCTCCCTCCATGTAACTTTTTATTGTATTTCTCACATCAGGAAGAAGAAAAATAATTCTCATGCAAATTTTACATGAGGTCACTGGAATAGCTTAGTATAACATTTTAGGGGAAATAGCATTGATTGATTTTTTTCCAGCATGATGAGCTCATTAAATCTTCCTTTCATGATACCCATTTCATTTTTCAAATATTCTTTATCTTATTTTTCTTCCAAAGACCAATACTGCATACTTGTTTTTATTTTTTGATCCTGTCCTTTGTCTCCTACTATTAATTATTTTGTTTGTTTCCTGTCATTAATTTAAAAAAATTTTTTTGAACTTCAGTTTTATTGTTTTTTTGTTTGTTCGTTTATTGTTATTGCTGTTTGGGGGAGGTAATTAGGTTTATTTACTTATTTTTTGTTTTTAATGGAGGTACTGGGGATTGAACTCAAGACCTCATGCATGCTAAGCAGGCACTCTACCAACTGAGCTATACTATCCCCCCTAATTTTTACCTAAACTCTTTTTTTCCCTACTACCTGAATAACTCCCTCCTTCTACACTCACCAACTTTATAGAATCTCACAAATAAAGACTCTAAATTAAGGCAATTTTTTTTCAGGTACCCCTTTGGGAAATGTTTGAGACTGTGACATTGTGTTTCTCTTTAAGAGAATTACTGTTAACAGAAAACTGTCCTGAATCATAACTGTTACTATTCCCCAATTTATGGATCTCTCTCTGCATAAGAAACGAATCTATACAGAAAGAATCACAAATAAACACCTAATAAAAGAAATTCAGCTCCCATTAAAATACTAGAATAACAGATGGTGGAGTTTAAGTATTATTCAACTACTGTTTATCCTACCCAGTGCTCATTTTAAATTCAACATTTCTGAGAATTATTCATGGAGCCACGGTTGTATTTCATGCAGATAACAAGCTTAGTTTGGAGTGAATTACCAGAACGCACCCATAATTTCCATACTTTCTTGGTTATTGTTAATTTGGATTGCAACTATTAGTTAAAGTTGAGAGGCTTTCGAAAGCAAATCAACATCAAGTTATCGCGGACAATAAGTTGTTCAGCAATCTGTGGGGAGGGCAAATCATTAAATTTTACAGGGTGGAGGAACTCACCAAAGAATGTGTTGTTCCATCTGCCAAAGCTGAAAAACACAACTGTTTGAAGAGTGTGTTTCTTCCTCGGCAGCAGCCTGCCCACTGAGCAGGCAATTGTTCTTGCTTTTATCTAATGGCTGTGGTGTAACTTTTAAGTTAATGTAAAATGCAGTTTCATCTTCCAACGCCTCTCCACGTGAAAGATCAACAGAGCTGTCTGTAACACAGCACACTTTCCTATGTGAAGACACAGGGCCCTCTGAGTTGATCACTAGGACACACATCATGGCAAATGTAGATTACTGAGCTCCTCCCTACTCCAGTTTCCACCATACATTTGTATTTTATTCATATCATGTTAGGGAAAATGACAAGCTCTCCTGCTCCAAGTCATTAAAAAAATTAGGAGACCTTTTAAAAGAACAACATCCATTCTAATGCTAAAAGCTGATGCTTTGACAGCTTAAAGAGTTTTCACCCCATGTTTAAAATTAATCTGAACAAAAAAAAAGCTAAATTCAACATGACACATCCCCAATGCCTGAAAAAGCTTTTACATGGAAAAACAAGGCTTAAAAATCTCTTGATTTTATTGTTGAGTTTTGCAAATTTTGAGAGCAGCAAAAGTTAAGGGGACTTTGCTTACAATCATTCTGTAAGTCTTCACTACCATCTCTATTGTTGAGTACTTACTATGTGACAGAATTCTGTGCTGGGAGTGTCACATCCATGATTTCATTTAATGTCTACAATGACTCAACAAGGGATTCCCATTTCACAGATGAGAATCCTGAGCCTCAGAAAGCTTAGTAAGTACAGAGCTAAAATTTTAACTTGACAATGTCTGACTTCAGGGCTCTTGTTTTTTTTCTACTATGACATACTTCTTCCTTAAGCAAGTAGGTGTGAAATTATATATAGAACTTAATGTTTACATTTTAAAAAATGACATCACAGAGAGAAAAGCACTATTTATTTTTCAAAACACCTAAAAAAAGTTTACCTTAGGTACATCTTTACACCCAACCCAACTCTGAATCGCTCCTTAAATTCATGCAGTTCTAAGCATAAAGTTCTTCATTTGTAAAGGGAATAATTACAGCACCGACATCATGTTGTGAGACAATTCTCCATAAGAGCCCTGCATTTCTTCTTGTCCTGCGAGCACAGGCACGTTTCTGCCTTTGTTCTGGATTATTTCTTCAAGGATATCTGTGTAGTAAATACCCGTGAAAGACAGTGTCTCCCTCTGGAGCAAATAGTGGCATGCTTCCTGTCCATTTAAAAAGATTCAGGTTCCCTAACTTCAGGGCTTCTCTGCTGTAATGCACCTACTATGTGTGCTCGTGTCACCTGACCCTCTTTGTGTGGTCCTGTGGGAACCAGGGTTTGGAGAACTGGCCCCAGAAAATGCTGAGACTCTGGTTATTGTTATTTCTGTGGCTAATGAAGTCTTTCATCTTTGACCCAAGAGTTTCCTGCCCTCTGCCAGCATCCATAAAATTATGGTAGGCTACTTTGTTAACTTTCAAGTAGGGTAAAAGTCTCAAATCCTTCTTGATATCTCATAAAGCTGTGACGATTCAATGAGATAGTCTGTGTAGCTGGATTAGTGATTGGCACATAAAAAGTACTAAATATATATTGGCTATTGATGTTATTATTGAATCAGAAAAAAACCACATAATTGTTTCATCAATAATATAGATATTTTGGTATTTTATATGAATTAACTTCAAATTGCTTTTTTGGTGTGATAAACTAGCTGATAGTGATGTTCCTTTGTATATGCCACAGTTAGTGTGGTTGGGACACTTGGAGGGTCAAATCCATTCCGCAAAGACAGGGTTCATGAATTTTTTGCCTCTTATGGCTAGGGCAGTTGTTATAGAAATAATTTGGAAGGCATATTTTACAATGTATCTTGAATACAGATTTTGAAATGCTATAACTGAATGTTGAGGGAAAATTAATAAACCAATCCAACAAGTGGCATTCAATAGTCTGCCAAGGTTTAATGGCTCAGAAACCCTAAAGCCTATGGCTTCTTACAAACTTGATCTAAGGAACACTGGAAATGGTATTTTTAAACCATCTGTGAACCATATAACTTACTAATATGAAAATGAGTTAAGAAATACAAATAATAATGCAACTATGAAAACTATGGAATCTGTCTGGAACTCTTTCTGTTTCTCTACACATTTTATCTCTTTATTTTATCTGTGCCCTTCAATTATTGAAAAGAGAAGGTATTTTGGTACTAATGGCAAATTGTTTATGCCTTTTTGATGGTGTTTTTGTTTCATATGCTCTGCCTTTAGCATTTCTAAGATTTCTAAGATTCTCTAGTTTAGGATTAGCTTAGCAGCCACCAGTCCCTTCTGGCTTTTGGTGTCACTGGAGGAGGTCTCCTATGTATGGATTACATTTGCCTTTTCCTCAGAAGTGATTTGCTTAGTGGGTGAAATTGAAGGAGAAATAGGACATTTGAATAATTTCAAAGTGTCTCTTATTATATGTAAATAAATACCTATTGATTATAAAGGGAAAACTATTAGGTTTGTGGTGGGGAAACTGGGCAGACACAGCCTTAACCAAGAATACTTTCACCAATAATAAGACATGTCTGTATCAGGTACCCGTGATGTGATACAGTAATGGTGGCCATATCACTTCTGTGATACATTTCTAAAAATGCATAATCTCAGTCCAAGCAGAGAAAACATTAAGCAAATCCAAGTTAAGGAACATTCTACAAAGTAATTGACCAGTACCCTTCAAAAGCCTCAAGGTAATGAAAGACGACAAAAGACTAGGAATTGTCAAAGACTGGAGCAGACTAAGGATACATGACAAACCAAATGCAGTGTGGAATCCTGAATTAGACCCTGAAATGTTAAAAGAAGGACATTAGTAGAAAAACTGGTATTTCATAGTTAAGCGATCAGTATCCTTTATCTCTTTAGTTAAGTAAGGTGCTAGCAAGAAGGAAAGCTGCATGCCGAACCTCTGTACTGTTTTTCAACTCTTTTATAAGCCTAAAATTATCTTAGCATAAAAATAATTTTTAAAAAGTAAAAAGTAAGTTATTTATTAATTATTGTGATAAAACCCTGGTTTTATTTTCCATGCTAGGAAATAAAGTTAAAAGGTGAAAGAATACAACAGATTACTCTCCTTAAGCAGGAATAATTTTATAACATTATGGAGACGTAGGAGACAGTGAGGTCATTTATGAAAGACATTCAGTAAAATGGTATCCACTTTGTTTTGGTCACTTTTATCATGTAAGTGGGTAGATGGACATAGCCTGTATCCCAAAATAGATTTTAAGATCTTCTACCTTTTATCTTCCACTGTCTAGTTTGTATGTTTATACATACTAGATGTTCAGTGAAGATTTGTTTTGATTGTTGGGGATGATAACCAAATGCTCTCTGCTGGTTTAGATCTCAAGTATTCTTTTTTTTTCCCCCTGGGTGCTAAATATCTGCTCTATTGACTTTTCAGTTACATATTCAATGTAAGTTCTGAGCTAACAATTTTTCTGTGTAAACCCAAGAAAAAATACTTTTTTTTAAAACTTCTACTTCTAATACACAATTTCTTTCAGCATTACCAGAACATATACTCAAAGAAGATTGCATAACATATTTTCTTCATCTGGTGACAAGAAAAATGTTTCATTTCCACTACTCCATTATGTTGAGTGTTCCTCTTAATGAATTAAGGGTTGAGAGGAATAGGTGAGGTTTTATGTTTATATGATATTTTTGGAGGCTGGAAAAAGAGGCAAATTATACTAATGTTCACAAGAATACAAAGGAATTCTTATTCTGCTACCATCACTTCCTTCAGAAGTATTTTTTTCTTGAAAACCTAACAAAATTTTTCATCATTATCATCAAAAGATATTTTTCAACCATGTTCTGTCCATGTTACTACAACAGAGATGGACAAAAACATGTGGCCCCTGAATTCAGGACCTTGTAGAATTGAGACTTTTAGGCATCCCACTAGAAATCTCAGCTTTTCTGAGACTATAATCTTAAAATACACCCTGTATCAAACTGTCACTGATCTAAAGTTTCACCATTGAAATTTCATCCCATGGTTGCTTCATATTCAAATACAACCAAAACTAAAAAGAGGTAATTATATTATAAAATCCCTTCTTATATGATAGCTGGTTGAAAGTCAATTTGAACAGGAAAAGCTCAGAAAAGAGGGAACACCAATAAACAAATAGAAAAGGGGAGGGTACATTGAAAGAGTTTTAGAATTAATAAGACCCAAGGTTATATTTTGGCTTTTCCATTTACTAACTGGTTAATTCTGGATATACTACTTCCTCTCTTTTTGCTCATTTCCTTCATTTGTTAAAGTGGGAATAATTAGCTCACCTCCCTGGAATGTTGTCAGATTTAAATGAGCTAGGAAATATGAAAATACCTGGCATGGCATGTAGAAATGGAACAGGTACTGAAGGATCTCTCTCTCTCTTTTTTTTTAAACTGAAGACAAACGTTGCCCTCTCCACAAGTTTAACCGTAGGACCAAATTTTACTTAACTCAGAAACCTCAACGTTATCCACAGAGGTTGAAAGACAGTATGGGAGACATCTTCCAAGCCCATCTCTTCACAGCCTTGCACCTTAGAAATTGAGCTCCCAATGTGCAGCCTTCTGTTGCTCTGACTGTGCAGAAGGCACAAGAACAGGAGCTCTCACCTTTTCACTGCAGTGTGAGCCTGGTTTCTTCCAATAGTACCCTAGGTTGGCTTGACCTGGGAGGTGGTCACGGATGAAGCAAAGATACTAGCGATAGAGGAACGTCTCTGTGCCACCTAGGGCTGAGGGAGTGCTCCAGGTAAATCACTAAGGATGACCTCAGTTTGAGGGGCTGGGCAAGGTGAAACTCCAGGGCGTTCCAGAGGCTGAAAAGATTTATGGGGAGCAGAGCCCTACTTCCAGTGTCTCTGAGGGAGACAATTGGCCTTTTCCATGGACTTGATGTAGGTTATCTGTAACAGCTGTGTCTAACTTTTAACCACCTCTTTCCTAACCTGAAAAGGTATAACTCAAGCTTGCTTGTCCTGCCTCAGTGCGAACACTGTGAATACCCATCTCTGTGTTGAAATGGTTAATCTTTGAATAGAACTTTTAGACCTCAGTTGAAGGAAGCTTTTCTTGCAAGCTACTTTTAGAATCCAGTTGTGTTCTTTTTCAGTAAAGGAGAATTAAAAACAACAAACAAAAATAATGCTTATTTTTCAACAAAAAGTAATGCTATTTTTTCCCTTAGGCTTTTCATTGAGATTCACTTTATTCATCTATGTTTATATATTTACTTCAATTTTTTCTCATTATGTAAAACAACACTAACCAGCGTGCATTCTTCATCATCTGTATGTTCTGTTCTTTGGGTATTTCTTTTAATGAGTATCACCTCTGAATAATTGGAAAAAATAATCGCCAATTTGAAGGAGCCAACAGAGAATACAAGCATTTATAGATAAATAAAAAACTGGAATGTATATTCAAACTTTTAAGATTATTTTTGAGTAGTGGGATTAACATTGATTCTGTATGTATTTCTGTATTTTTTAAGTTTTCAATAAAAGGGATGTATGTAATTCAAAATACAGTCAAAAAAGTTTAAAAACTATTTTGGCTTTTGAAGGTAAGTACAACAGAGAAATTTTAAAAGCATTTTGGCCGTGTTTGGGTTAAACTCCAAGTGGTGATTACTTGGAACAATCTCTATTGTCTTATCAGTTTCTAAACAGGTTATCCTACAAAAATGTATTTTACATATTTGTTTAAATATAGGGAACATTTTCCCAAAGAGAATAGCAATCCAAATAATCTATAAAGAAGCATCTGGGTGCTTACTCTCTAGAAAGCTGTCTGCTACAAGCTGTGAAGAATTCAAAATGAATGAGAAACAGCTGGGCTGCCAGGGCTTGCAGAACCTAGCTAACTTGTCCAAGGTCACCCGTTTACGTAGAGGCAGAGTCTGGAATTAACAAACGAGATATGTCTGGAGGCCAAGAATCCTTAAGTCCTACTGATGACTCTTGTACTCTGTCATGTGCCTCCACTCACCACGTGGTCACTGACATTTTCTCTTCCCAGTGTGACCGGTGTGGAGACACGCGAGGATGGACCAGCCATTACCAACCTGGATCTCTTTCCCCTGTGTGTACTGGTTACTGAGGCTTGTCACTGCCTCCACCCTTGCCTCATCCTCCTTTCCTTTTAGTTTTTGTTTTTGTTAAGGTTAATCATATACAATATCTAATTTCCATGGTTTGCTATGAAACACGGCATTGCTCCACTCCTTAACATTTTGCCCTCCCCAGAATTAATTGCTTTCATGTCTTTCATGTCATTATGTTGTCATTTAGCTTCAGATGCTATCAGTTTCTGGCATTGTTAACTGGCTTTCCACTATAAAGACGAGACTATGTGTCTCTCTTTCTCTCCTTCCCTCCTTCCTTCCCTCTCCACACATGCATAGTCTTCTCATTCCCTTTTCTTCTAGTAGATTTATGTTGTAATTTTGGTTAAATTAATATTGCATATTAGTACAATGTCATGACTATTTTTAGCTGAGACATGTAGTAAACTTTGAGTACGACTCCTTTCCTGTACAACTTTGTGTTTTCCCTGGAGTTATAATTGTTTTCGTTTGCTTCTTTTTTTATGTGTTTAATCGCTATTCGACCTCTCACTCTTCAGCAGTTAACTAAATTTCTCTTGAGTCTTCCTGAACATCCTTCTATTGAGTTTTCATTTTTAGTTATAATGCTTTCTGTTTGTAAAAGCTCTTCTTTGTAATCTGTTTCTTTACTATAGTATCCTGTTCATGGTTTTGGTTGCATAATCTCTCATCTCTCTGTAGATACTAATACTGTTTTGTTCTTATTTTCAAGTTTCCTTTTTCCTGCATAATCTCTGTTGTCTCCAAGTTGCTTTAAATCTATTTGTTTTTGGTCTCTACCTTTCAAATTGTATGCTGGCTTCCAATGTCTGATAACCCTTAGTTGTCTTCTCTCATTTTATAGTATTGTTGTCATCTCATATGTTTTAATACTTTATATATAATTATATATGCATATATGTTTTTATTGTCTTCTCACATTTGACATATATTGTCTTTTCATAGTTTGAGGTATGTTAAATAGCTCACTGGTCCCTTTGAGTGCATTAATGGGCCTTAAAGATTGTGAGCTCCATTTAGGGTGATCAAGTTGGGTTATTTACTCAAGGAATTTTGATGTTAGCATCTTTGGAACTTTCATTTGAATCTGTTTTATTTTTATAGAGACCTTTAATCTCTTCCTGGGATAGTGAAGGCCTGGCATGTGGGGAGCTGAGTGGTAGAAAAAGGCTAAATTTACTTAATTCTTCAGTTTTCAATATAGTACTCAAATCTTCAATTTTATCTTTTCGTTTCCATATCAGAGACTCTGTCTTACACACTTTGGAAAATAAGCCTCCAGGCCTCAGTAAATATAATTGAGGTTGACTCAGAAATCTTGAAAGATCAGAATTTGTGCAAGCATGTCTGCCTATAGCCTTGTCACATTTGGGGGAAAAATGTGGTTTAGAATTTCTAAGAGCAAATGATAGTTTAATAAAAATAACACAAAAATATGGAACATCAAACATACACATTAATTATAACAGCTTGTATTCCAAACATATGATGTGTAGGCAGCCAACCTCACATTAGATGGGAATAATGATGGGTATTAGAGCCCTTGCTTTCTCAGTTCTTGACCCTTAACATTCCATCCTTTCACAAGAAGGCCCAGTGCAACATGTCACTCAAGAGCAGAACCTGTCTGTGTAATCATATTAAATGGTCTGCAAAGCAATGAAATGTTCTGCCCATGTCACTGTGGATAACTGGGAATGCCCTTTCAGACTACTTCTCTGAGATCAAGGTGAATTTTAAGTGTAAAAATAAACATTTTTTGACACTATAATAAAATTTAATCCCTGGCATCTTTTCATAGTGGCCAAGTCCCTAAAGCATTCAGTTCAACAGAACCTACCTTTTGTAGGGTCCTATTTATAAAGACATCAAAGATTTGGAGAAAAAACATTTCTTTTCAAGCATAGTAAAGGGACTTCTTTCATGTTTTTAAGATCTAGATTTTCATTTGAGTTGGAATATTGTTTTCCTTCTAATGACATCTGACATTAGAATAGGTCTTATTAATAAAATTTAGGCCACCTTTCTTTTTTGCTAATCGGGCATGATTAGCTCTATCAATCAGACTTTCTAACATTTTTGCCCATAAATTAAGCTTTGGAGCTTTGAAAAATATGAAACAATCAAATTACTCTTATTTGAAACAGATACAGTGTGTCACATTGCAGTTTGGTTTATAATGGGAACTCATTATCATACTCATTACTGTGAATTATAGGAGTTTCCTGGCTGGCCTTCATTAACCATCTGGCTTTAAGCATTGATTTGTGGTTACGTATGTTATTTTTAGAAAAGAGCACCTGAACATCTACTGAAAACATTTGTTTCATCTTGTTCTACATATTTTTAAAGGCCATGAATCTTGCTGTTGTGAAAATCTTGTACATTCTGGTGTGTCTTCATTTTTGACTTATATTCATGTATTATTTATCCAAAGAAAATGTTAGCCATGTTATCAAGTCTTGATCCTCTAAGCTGCTTTTACTCAAGGCATTTCCTAGGAAGTGTGATAGGAAAGTATAGTTGGTGGAAGACAAATCTAATGCTATAGATTTTCACTCCAATGTAGTGGGTGGAAAATGTTATATACTTTGATGTTGGAGTATTTTAAACAAGAGAATACTAAAAACATTTATTCATTAATTTGGTCAGCAAATATCTACTGAGCACTTTTTGGGGAACAGAGATTGTTCCAGGTGCGGGAGATGCTGGGGCTGCAATAGTAAATAGCATGGCCACTACCCCATATAGCTGGACAACAAACAAAGGAAAGGACCAATAAACAAGATAAGAGTATTAAGGAGATAAACTGGACTCTACAATAGAGAGAAATTAGGGGCGGAAGGCTACTCTAGAATTGGTGGTTAGGAAAACCTCCCTGAGGATGACATGTAAACAAACAGTAGAAGAAGCTTCTTGGTAGAAGAGGCAGTGAATTCAAAGGATCTCAGTCTATAAAGAGCTTGATGTGGAATGAGACAAAAAAGAGGTCTCTGAGTCTACAGTACAGGTAATTCAAACAGACCATGATAGAAGATGAGGTGGGAAGTGCTGGCAGGAACCAGATCCTATAGAGTCATGGTAAGTTGTCTGGATTTCATTTTCTTTGTGATTTACTTAAAAAAAATATTATGGCTATGATGTAGAAAATCGACTCTAGGAAGGCAATAGTTGAAAGATAGAGACCACTTAGAAGGGAACTGAACTGACAGATAATCTAATCTAAACTAGGGTAATGACATAAGAGATGGAAAGGAAAAGAGTGGAAACAACATGACATATTGATGCACTGGATGCGAATAATCAGGGAAGGATAGGAAGCAAAGATGACTTCTAGAATTTAGGATTGAACAAATGAATGGGTAGAGGTACCATTACTGAGACAGAGAACGCTAACAGAGAAATAGACTGGTACACCAGGAGTTTATTTTTTGACAACCTAAATTTGAGATGTCTATTAGACTTTAAGATGTAAATAGCAAATAGGAAGTTTGATATGCATCCTGAGGGATATAAACCAGTCAAACTAGAAAAAGATCACCCCAGGGAAAGAATACAGACCAAGGGAAGAAGACCCAGAACAAGCACTTCCTTCCGAGAAGGAAAACAGAAACCTTAATAGTTAGAATTAGAGGGATCCGGCTATGCAGCAGTCAGAAGGCTGAAAGAGCAAAAGGAGGATGCTGAGGTACCCAGATATTACAGAGAGTAGGAAGTGGCTACAACTCTCAAGCGTGGAGAGTATGGGAAAGAGGCCTTTAACCAGAATCTGTGAGCCAGGAGGAGGGCCCTACAGAGCTAGTGCTTGGGCCTCTGGTGCTGGAACCTCTGAGGAGGGGCATGGCCAGGTGGGTTCTCCCAGGGCTCAGGAGGAGCAGCACAGTTGGTAAGAGATTGCAGTGTGCCTCCTCCTAGGGCTTCCAAGGGTCTCAGCTTGGCTACTACTAGGCAGCTTGGTGAGAATGGAACTGTGAGCGCTGGAAAAAGGTGGAAGTTGTAGCCAGCTGTGGGCTATTGTTGAAGATTACTGACAGGAAGTACAAAATAAGCTTCTTCTCCCCTCCTTACTACCTCCAATAATCCTCTTTAATTCCCACTGGTAGAACCTAATACAAAGCCAGATGGTAAGGGAGTCTTGGAGATGTAGTTTGAGCAATCCCAGTCCACCAGGATAGAAGGTGGGCTTGGAGCTGAGAAATGGCTTCTAACAATTCCTTTCTGTATATATATACATGTATATGTATATGTATATATGTATTTGTATACATATGTGTATATGTACACACACAGACACACACATATGTATATTTTTTGGTAGGGAGGTAATTAACTTTATTTATTAATTTTTTTAAACAGAGGTATTGAGGATTGAACCCAGAACCTCACGCATGCTAAGCACACACTCTACCACTGAGTTTTACCCTCCCCCGCAAATACTACAATTCTGCTTTTGTAGCAGGTATGCAATTCTTGTATGAATATAAAATGAAGGTTATTAAGGAGGCATTATACTGATAGGCTGACAAAAGCCCTACCCCACTTTGCCTATCAAATAGACCTGAGTCAGGCATGGTGTCTCACCTAGTTTGTCTCTCATGCTCAAATTAGAACATGAATGTCTTTCCTGTTCCTTAGAATAACCAGCCTAACATTCTCTTCAGTACTTTCCAGAGATATTTTTTGCATATATGGGTATTTCCTTTATTCATTCATTCAATATTTATTGTAAGTCTACTCTGTATTTGGCACAGCTCTAAATATTAGTGGCATAGGGATGAACACGACAAAATTCCTGTCCTTAAGAAGCTTAAATTCTAATAAGTTGGAGTGTGTGCAACAGGGAAGGGACAGAAGTAAACATATAAAACAACTTCTAAAATAAGATGTTTCCTAACTAACACTGCTAAGTCCTATGAAGAAATTCAAACAGGGCAACTCAATACAAGTGACAGGGTGCGGCACTCTTAGCTATTATGGACTCTATCTCACCAACATATTAGTCATATTACACAGTTTCAAGCTAAATAGGCTAATTCTTTCAATAAGATAAGTCTACTGGGAACTAGAAGGTTGGTCTAAGAAGAAGGAATTTGCACTAAGACTTGAAAGATGAGCAGAAAAGACAACTATGTGAAAATTAGCAAGACATTCTAGACAGAAAGAATGGCAAATGCAAAGGTCCTGAGGCTGAAATGAGCTCAGCAAACCTAGAAGACAGCAAGGCCAGTATGGGTGGAGAATGGTGAACAGGGGAATGTGGCAGAATATCTGCACTCTTTTGTATCTAATTTATTTCATTTAACAAAACATCTTGGAAGTCAGTCATAATCAGAGCCTCCTTCTTAATGACTGCATGATATTCTATTACACAGGCATTTGGTTTATTTAAGTATTTGACTACTGTCAGATGTTTAGATTGTCTGCATTCTTTTGTTCTTACAAATAGTATTCATTGCTACTGTGGGAGCCCATGATTGGGTTAATAAACTGTAACAGACCCCAGCCACTTGTGAAGAACAAATGCGCTTAGTAACTTCTTTGCTAGCAGGCGCCTGTGCATCTGCACTCCTGTCTCCTTGCCATAAAAAGCAGAGACAATGACTTGCTTGTATATTTGAGGTTTTAGCTTAGGGCTGCTTCTGCAGTGGCAAAGCCATTGTGTGTCCCTTGCTATAAACGCAGGACATGGCTTGTTTATCATAAGCATAGGTCCATAGTTCAGGGTTTACTCTGCTTGTTGCAAAGCGATGACCCATGCCCTCAGCTATAAACACTGGGCATGCTTTCTGCTGTTTAGATAGTCTATGACCCCCAAGACAAGAAACTGGCGGTCTGGTGGTCTGTTTTGTAATCAACTTCTTATATCTGAAGAATGTACCTTATTCCCCTCTCCTCATGACTGCCCTGAGGATAAATTAAGCCTTTGTACCCATTGTGGAATTTATGATCTCTACCCAATCCTGTTTTTCCTTAAGCTCCTGTGTTCCATGACACAATTGTTTGTGATCTTCTCTTTGATTGTGTACAATAAATATGGGAGTGTTTGAGAGGCTTGGGGAGTTGGTCTCCGACTCCCTCTCGCTCTCTTGACTTTACACAGAGTCCCAAGTAATTCATTCCACCCTGGTGGGACTTCTGCTGGACAGAACCCACAGCTATAATGAATACAGATGGTCCCAGACTTACAATTTTTCAACTTTACAATGGCACGAAAGCCATACACATTCAGTAGGAAGTATACTTTGAATTTTGAGCTTTGATTGTTTCCGGGGCTCGCAATATGCAGTAGAACACTCTCTTATGATGCTGGGCAGTGGCACTGAGCCGTGGCTCTCATTCAGCCACAAGATCATGAGGGTAAGCAATTGTTACACTCGCAACCATTTTGTACCCACACAATCATTCTCTTTTTCACTTTCAGTACAGCATTCTATAAACTACATGAGATATTCTACACTTTATTATAAAATAGGCTTTGTATTAGGTGATTTTCCCAACTATAGGCTAATGTAAGTGTTCTGAGCACATTTAAGGTAGGGTAAGTTAAGCTATGATGATCAGTAGGTTGTATATTAAATGCATTGTCAACCTATAATATTTTCAGTTTACGATGGCTTTATTAGGAGGTAATGCCACCATAAGTCAAGGAAGATCTGTATCATCATACATATGGTTTTGTACATTAGGGTGATTATATATGTTAAAAAAATCCTAGAGATGTGTGTGCATTATGAATTTTTCTATGTTCATTTTACATTTTGGTAAACATTTCCAAATAGACTTCCAAAGAATTTTATCAGTCTCTGTCCCACTACAATAGCACCTTGATCCACATCCAACCAATGAACAATTTCGTTGGGTTTGAACCATTACATTGGGTTGAACCATTTCATTGGTTTGAACCACTGAACCATTGAACCATTCCACTGGGTTTCATATCTGCCATATGAAAATGGTATCTCACTGTAGTTTTGTTTGATACTCTTTATCAGAGAGATCTAGTTTATTTTTATGTATTTAAAAGCCATTAGCTTTTTGAGTATATGTGAACTCTCAGCTCATGTTCTTTGCCCATTTCCATTGGACTGCTGTGTTTATTTCTGTAATAAGTTCATTACTGGTTGTCTTCCCCAGCAAACCTACAGGGCCAGTGTTTATGCTTATGAATGGGAAGGGGCAATGAAGATCCCCATCCTGCCCCATCCCACAGTAGACTATTAGCTTTACTACCAGTTTAGAAATTGTAGTGCTAATTTTGGTTTCTTCCATGTACTCTGGGTGGGAAAGCCAAAACAGAATATTTTTAATGAGGGGAAACCAGGGTTCAGTCTCTGTATTCTCCCCTTGCCTCCAGGTCCTAAATCATTGGCACAAAGCTGAGAAACAGCCTCCTCTTATATGGTATTCAGAGAAAATCCAAATGTGATCATGGTCAGAGACGTCTTCCTAGTTCCGTATTCTTTTCCCCTACACAAACTGCAGAGGTTCATGGTGGAAATGTGCTTCATGCTTGTACTTGTGGCTGGATGAACATGTGAGGATGTTTCTATGATGCGTTCTATGTAGTTACAGCCATGAGTAATAGAACCAAGAAGAATATCATATGTTACGGTACTGTATCAAAATCCTCCGACACCTCTCTCCTCCCCTGGCAATATTTACTTCCCCATTCAAACATGTATACAAAATTTTGCATATATATTGGCATCTATGTTTGCCATGATTTTAAAACAGTAATCAGAGAGCTATTTTTCCTCACTGCAAATGGTTAAACAAAGAAAGAGTAAACAAAGATGAAATAAAAAACTGAGTGCATAATTCTGGAAACCACATAATCACACATGCAGAATATTTTTCCACAGCATATCTCCTTTCCCACCACCACCACCACTGATGTCACTATAAATAGGCAGGATCGTCTCAGGTTTACCTAAATCCATTCTCATTTTCCTAGACAACAGATCGTATATGCTCCATCATAGAACCCTATACAGAGACTCTGAATGGGGTTGGAAAGAATCTTTATAAAAAGGTTAAAAACATCATCTCCAGGGATTTCAAAGGTTTTCTTCAGAAATACTTTAAATAACTCAAGGGTCTCTGCAACAAGACAGTCATCCTCTAAAACTTAGATAAATTACTAAGTGTTAATTATGATACAGTTTATTCATACAAGTTCTCCATTCCACTTCTTGCCCATGTCTTACCTTTAATTAGTGTCCCTCTTTGCACTAGGAGAGCAGTAATTTTCTTGGCTGTTTCTTCACTAAGAGATTTGCGCTTCTTCCCAAATCCTGATATTCATCTTCTTTTCTACTAAGAGAAGCCCAGAAAAAAACATACAGCATTAGATACAGGGATTCTAAGTTCTGAGATATTGTTAAAATATTATTCAGTCTCACAATGTCCTTGAGCTAGTGTTGAACAATATTTCTACCTATGCCTTGACTATCATTCATTTATTCATTCTTCAGTTTCATCATTTGTTCATTGATGTATCCGTTCATCCAACATTTGTGGAATATACTTTGACTTCCAGGCACAGGGTTAGGCAATGAGACTTAGAAAGCTGAACTAGGCACAGCCTGTTAGGCATTTCATTTGTAGGAGAGACATGGGGATGAATAAGTGTAATGTAAGTGCTTTATACCATCTGAGTCTCAAACTGGCCCCTTAAGTTAGTGCTATTGTCTGAATGTTTGTATCTTTCCAAAACTCAAAAATGGAAATTCTAACTCCAAAAATGATGAAAGTCTACCCTTTGGGAGGTGGTCAGGTCATGAGAGTGAAGCCCAAATAAATGAGTTTAGTCCTCTTATAAAAGAAGATCCAGAGAGCCCCTCTGCCCTTTCTTCACGTGGGAATATAAGAAGTCTGCAACATAGTCGAGGGCCCTCATCTGACCATGCTGGCGTCATAATCTTGGAAAGGCAGCTTCCAAAACTCTAAGAAATAAATTTCTGTTGTCTATAAGCCACCCAGTCCCTGGTATTTTGTTGTAGCAGACTGAATGGACTAAGACTGTTAAGTAGGATGTATGCTGTTACTCTCACTTTATGGGTAAAGAAACGAAGACTTACATGATGGTTAAGTAAATTATCCAGGGCCCTACAAATAGTAACAAGGAACAAGACACAAATTCAGTTCTATAATTCTAAATCCACATTTCTCTCATTCTCTACATGGCGCTAATGTCCTTCCTTGAGAAACTTTTGGAGGCAGCATTGCTGATGTGACAATTCTACTGACCCTTGCTATCTGTGTCATGAACCATGAAGTATGTCCATAAGCAGACAAATTCACTAACTAGACTAATATTTTAATCTCTCTATCTGTTAATAACATAAAGACAAGCTTATGCTAGGCCCCAAAGTTTTCTACAGCTGTGCTTTAGCAATAGCAAACTTTAAAATCCAATTAAGCCCCATACATGGGAGAATTAGACTCATCTCTCAAAGCAAACTAACACACAACTTCCCAATGATGTTATCTACACCACATATTTCCCTTTCCTGCAACAAGCCAAATTATCATGGTGCTCCCTGCAGAGCCAAATTTTAATATACAGCAAGCCACACTGTGATAAACTTGAGAGAGAGATAAAGCTAGGTGTAAATCACTAACATAATACAAGCTGACTGAATACTTAGGAATAATTTATCCAAAAGTGAATTTAAACATGAATGATGAGAGACCAGGTCTGGACTTAGAAGAAATTAATTAAAATTAATTAATTAAATTAATATATACACACATATTTTTTCAGATTATTCTCCATTATAGGTTATTATAAGATATTGAATATTATTCCCTGTATTATACAGTAAATATTTGTTGCTTATCTGTTTTATGGATAGTAGTTTGTATTTGTTAATCCCACACTCCTAATTTGTTCCTCTTCTCATCCTGTTTGGTAACCATAAATTTGTTTTTTTATGTCTGTGAGTCTACACTATATAGATTCATTTGTATTATTTTTCAGAGTCCATATATAAGTATGTCACATAGTATTTATCTTTCCCTGCCTGACTTATAAAATTTAACTTATTGATGAAAAGCAAACTCTGTTATGAAATCCTGAGACCAGAAATAGTTAAATACTTACATAGTCAATGGCATTTTCAGTTGCTATAGTAAAATGCAATCTTTTAAAGATCACAGCCGTTTAAAATGAGCCAATAAATATGGTACACTGAGTTTATCACCATGCTCTGGTCTCTTTCTCATAATCTCTTTAATTCTTCTAGTTTTCCTGAAGAATACTTCAGGTTTCAGTGAGATTCCATGAGCATGTTGTTTTGTATGGCTTGCTTAATATTTAGAACTGAAAAGGGAAGAACGGTTTTTTAAAAGTAAAGGTTTTTGGTGCCTTATATCTGAAATCCCCAAAGTAGATATCGTTTCTCAATTGGCTTTTCTTCTTCTCTTTATTCCTTCATTCAGCAACAACAACAGAATCTTTAAGGAACTACAGGCTTTGTACACAAAGATTAGCAAGATACATTCTCACTGTCTCAGGGCAGAGAGGAGTAAGAAAGTCAATTATTATAGTGCTTTTTGTTTCTTCACTCTAGAAAAACTCTGCGATATTTTAAGGCTTTCATCTGAAAACTCTTAAGCCCCTAAAAGTATAGATTAAATTTTGGGTAAGCAGTTTAAACTTCAACTAAGTTTGCAAGGCAAAAATGTTGACTTGTCTGATTTTGGCAACATATAAACACATATATCTTATATTACCCTGAAGGGTGGGCTAAGGTTAAAACATGAAAACAACTTTAAGTGAAAGTCGATGTGTAACCCATGACAAATGCTTTAGGTTGTGAGGAAACCAAACTTGTTATGCACTAATATGCTATGTAATTTTATAATAAGTTTCTCAGTTAACTCAATACACCCTATGAGGTTGGCATCATTATCCCTGGAGATCCATTCTGCTCTCTCTCCTCCAGGCAGACCCTATCCTCCAAAGCAGTTGTAAGGGGCTAAGAGAGCCCTCTGGGGAGGCCTGGGTATTGCAAACGTCTACAACCTGCTATTTCCAAGTCCAGGGCTCCCAATTTAGGAGGTTTCCTTCTCAAGCAGCACTCTGATTAGACTAGGTGTCAAAGTGTAGATGTGCCACTACCTGATTTATTATTTACCCCTGACTCTCACCAAAGTCAGCTCCGAGGAGTAGCAGTACCAGATGTTTCCCAGTGCTCAGACACAAGGTAACCCCTTCTTGCATAATCGTGTTCTCTGTTTTGACATAAATTTTTGTCTGTAATCTAATCCCCTTTCAAACTCCCTCCCAGATAGTTCTTAAGGCAACATTAATTCAATTACAAAGAATTGTTTTCTTTGTAATGTTATGTTAAAGCAAGGATTCTATTGTCAGGGCAACCTGATGGAGGGCGTAATTGTATACTTTTGAACAAGATCTTTATTTCTGCCTGGCCAGAGTCCCACTTTGCTCCTGAGATTTCCCACTCCTTGGTGAAAAGAATGAAAATCATGCCATTGTTCTGCCTCTTTCTCACCCTGTTTTGTCTTCGTCTCTCCCTGTGCTCTGGTTCATCTACACAGCTCCTCCCCTTTATCAGATCAACTCCTTTATTTCTACCAGTTAACCCTAAATTACTCTCCTATACTACAGATGACTCCTCTGAGCTCTCTCAATAATTCCTGTTTTTACAAATGAAGTAATGATGTTCAGAGAAGTTAGTTACGTCACCAGTAACACTAGAGCAAAGACTTGAATTCATAGCTGTTTTATTTCACAGCCTATAAGCTTTATTCCATGTTCTGTGGCTCCTCTCATGATTGCTTCATTTGTAATTGATTCAGAAAATAAAATAGCAAGGGAATGGACTTTTTTGATTATTTAATATGAATCATCCCCTATGGCCAATTATCCTGCTGTTGAACATTTTCAACAACATATAAATAAAATGTATGTGTTCACACATTATAGTATTTTTCATTATTATTATTTCGCCTACAGACATCCTAAAATTGATGTTTTTCTTCAGATATTTAGTAAGAATTAATCATTTCATATAGCCTTGCAATTTTTAAGAAAATTATGTTGCTTTTACATAAAGATCTTGTGAAAGGATATTTTCCAAAGGAGAAAAATGAAGTAATAAACATTATATAAGGTTAACTTTAGTTTCCTCAAAATAACTTCTGTCCTTGGTTGGGTTTGTATGATCTTACTGGCATTGGTATGTATACATAGAGCTATTGATGAAGTTCCTATGCCAGTTTCCAAGTGGCCAATAATTATAGTTAGCACTGGAAGTTGAAAATGTTTCCAAACTTGCCTGCATTTTGAAGTTTTCCTTGAGATTTACTTTCTTTGAAGTTCTAACTCGATGGACAGGATTTTATTTTGAGGGATTCTAGGATAATGTAATCTCACAAATTATTATTATTTTTGATGGTAAAACATAATATATCCTTGAGATTGTAACTTTTAGATCAAAGTTATTGATTGCTAAATTGCTTCTTCTCAAGTTTCTAAAAGTCATATTGTATATCTATGTTAGTTATTGTCAATAAGTTCCACAGTTTTACTTCTACCTTATGTATTTAGTAAGGCTGATCTGCTAAAAAAGCCAGACTGTGAAAGGACTTTGCAATCGTCATTCATTTATTCATTCATTTATACAAATGATTTGTGTGGGTCAGGCATTGTGCTGGATTCTTAGGATGAAATAGCATTCAAGACAAAGTCTCCGCCCCCATGGAGTCTAGTTGGGAAGACATATGGTAAGCCAGTAAGCAAATACATCACCCATTACTTCCCATCTGGGGTTGTAGAGGAGACTCTGAAAAGTAAAAACTAATGAAAATAAAGACAGAGAATCAGGAATCTAGACGGCCTAGGTCTGATCGGTTCATGCTTCAAAAACATCCCTTTTGCTACATGCTTCTGAATCTTGGCCGTAGTACTTTTGCTGTATCACCAGAATACCACTGTCTACTTTGCCCTCCCCAAGAAAGTGGCAAACTTGACCCAGATTAAGAAGCAGGCAAACTGGCTCTATTTATTTATTTATCCACTCATTCCAATAAACATATGTTAGTTCAGTTAGATTTCTTTTTAAAAATTATGGTTGATTTCTATATTGTATTAGTGTCAGGTGTACAATACAGCAGAGATTCAATATTTCTATAGATTCTACTCCATAAGTATTGACTATATTCCCTGTGCTGTACAATATATCCTTGTAGTTTATTTATTTTATTACCCAGGCCATTCCTCTGCCTTATTTCAGGAGTAAACAAGTGTGTGTGTGCTCCTCTCCCGTAGAATCTTAGTTTATTCCACCTCTCTGATAAGTCTCACTGGTTTTCAAACTAGCTAAGGAGACTGGTCTTCCTGGTGTAGGACGCCAGGACTTGAAGACTAACATGTGACTCTGACGTCTCACTCCTCGGGGAGGATCCCTGAGCCCATGATATCACCCTTGTCTTCTGTGTGCCCTGCTAGGGTGCAGGTCCCAACCTGATCGCTTCTCCTCCCTTCCAACCTGATTTTGTATGGATCTTTTTTACAGCCCTGGTTGTAGAAGAGCCTTTCTGCCAGCCTCCAGTCTGTTTTTAGTGAGAGTTGTTCCACATGTAGATGTACTTCTGATATGTTCCCAGAGGGAGGTAAGCTCAGTGTCCTCCTACTCTACTATCCTGATCTCCCTCCAGTTCAGTTAGATCCTTCTGGAAGGCCAGGGTTGTAAATAATAGAAGTTATGTGGAGAAGGATTTCTGCTTCTAAGCAGGATGTGACAGGCCAATACTCTTACTTGAACAAACAGAAAATATTGCCAAAGTTATTTTTGAAACATCAGGGAGCTGTGAAAGCAATGAAGGCTAAATGAGTTAAACTTCTAGAGAGAGAGGAAAGTTCTGAGGTGACCTCAGGATCGTCAGCTATTTTTCTCTTGGGGCATTTGTCAATTTGGGTGATGCACTGATGCTTGGGCTTGACCCATGTGGAGGGACTCTGCTGGAAGAAGAGCAACCAGCAAAGCTCTGGTAATCTTGTGGAGCACTGGAAACTGGAGGAGCCCCAAATGTATTTCCTGCAGGCTTTCAGTAATGAAGAGCCAAAGAACCACATGCTTGCAATGAAACGCCTGGGATAGTCACGTACAGGGAAAATGACTAATTCAGAAGTGAACTGAATCTTACTGAAACTTAACCCTGGTCCCGATTGGATTTAAGTGATTAGGCCCCATTCCCTGCCTAATAGTGGTATATTAGTCTGCTTGGGCTGCCATTACAAAATACTGACGCCTGGGTCATTGAAACAACAGAAATTTATTTGTCACAGTTCTGGAGCCTGGAAATCCAAGATCAAGGTTCTGACCAATTTGATATCTGCTGTGAATTCTTTTCCTGGCTTGCTGATGGTAGCCTTCTTGCTGTGTCCTCACATGGCCTTTACTGAGTGCACGAGAACAGAGATGGGGTGGGGGTAGTGGATATTTCGTTTTCTTCCTATAAGGGCATTTTCTAACAGATTAGGGCCCTACTTATTTGATCTCATTTAATCTTAGTTACTTCCTTAAAGATCTCATGTCCAAATATGGTCAAACTGGAAGTCAATATAAGAATTGTGGGAGAACACAACTCATCCATCACAAGAAAAGAAGGGAAAATTTTTTCTTGTGGAAAATAATAACTGGGACCTCTATGGGTCTTTTGTACAAAACATCCTATCTGCAATCAAGGGTTACTAGATGTGTGAAGAGGCAAGGTCATATGACCAGTAATCAAGAGGAACAAAGCCAACAAAAGCAAATAGGGGATCCACGTAATCGAAGTTAGCAGACAAGAACTTCAAAACAACAATTATTGGGGACTTCTGGGTAGCAACGGACAGTGACAACGGCTTAACTATTTGCCTCCTGATATTTTTTTCCTCAAATGGTTCAAAACAAGATGAGATAAGCAAATTTGCATAAAACCATGCCCTCAGCATAATTTAAAGACAGAGAATGCCAAAACTTGAAAATGACTGTGATTAAAACGAGAAAAATTACACATCCCACTGCACGATCTCTCATACTTGCTGACCCCTACACCACCACGGGGCTCTGTAGTGGGCAAAAGTAGACTGAGAAAAACTCCAGGAAAGTCAAGAAGGGAAGCTAGCAGAGGGGCTTAAGGTTCATCAAAACTACCATCAAAAAGACTAAATTCACCCTCCATATGAAAACATTATCACAGTATCCAGGCAGAGCACAACATGTAAAGGGAAGTCTTTTCCTCATGGAAACAACCTCAGAGTATGTGTGATTAAGAAGGTTAAGAGTTATTTAAAGGGCACTATTCAAAACATATTATTTAAGGGGAGAGAAAAAACAAAAAGGAAAAAAGAAACACCCTTTGTAATTGGGTGGTGAAGGGAAAATGAAGCAAAAGGTAGAAATTTTAGGGTCTTACAAGATCAAAGAGAAACACGACATTGAATGACTTACAATTCCTCCTCCCACTACTAACAATGAACAAAATAACCCCTAAAAAGCATATGGACCTTGCTATATTGCTGAAAACTGTAGCCATTAAGCCAAGAATCTTATAAATCACCACCATACCATAAAAAATAAAAAGAAGTATCAACGAATTCACACAGAGCCAGTGCAAAAAAATTAGGAAAATTTTTTTCATATGTCAACTAACAACCCACCTCCCATGAGAAGCAGAACAAATTTGTAAGTCAACACTCCAAACAGAATCATATATACTCATCTGAGCATTTGAAGATATAAAACAAACTCTTTGAATCAGAAATTAAAAAACTAAGAAAAGAAAAAGATACAAACTTGAAGAAATATAATGAATTGATTGAATTCAGGAAAAAAATGGATTAAAAAGACAGAAAATCCAAGAAATAAAAAGAATAAATTATAAGGTGCCCAAGGAAGAATAGACTCACATAAAAATTTGATAGACATACAAGAGAGGCAGGAAAATAAATAGGAGAATAAGGTAAAAAGAAAGTAAAAAGGGTTAGAGACAAAGTAATGGAAATGGAAAAAAGGCAAAGAATAATACACACACACACACAAAAAAGAAAACTACAAATCAATATCCTCTTGGTATTGACGCAAAAATTTCAAATAAATTAAGAATCTAATACCACATTAAGGAATAAACCATCACCAAGCATGATTTATTTTAGGAATGCAAGGTTTGTTCAATATTAGGAAATGTATTAAGATCATATACTATCTCAGTTGTGCTAAAGAAGAGAATCACATGGTTATCTACAGTGATACTGAAAAAGCCTATGTATGACAAAATAAAAACACTCAAAAATAAGAATTGAGAAATACTTTCTCAACATGATCCAATTTATATATAGACTTGTTATATCATATAGACATATAAACACATATACACATGCATATATACTTCATATGCACATACATACATGTATATATACTTCATATATATATATTGAGCTACACTTCATGTAAGAAAGAAGAGGACATGAAAAATGTACATGCATCTGCTAATTTGTGCAAAAAAAGCAAGTATTATTCTAGTGTTAAACAAAATGGTTACTTATGAGGGGATGGTGTAGAAAAGTTGTAGAAAGAACAGAGAAATGAAAAAGGAATGGTGAGGATGAGAAGAAAGTGACACTTCTCAGAGGATACTCAGGTATAGCTCTGACTCTTAGGACCCATGGTCTGCCGGTCTGTTTAGCATAGAGGCCAATGACCAGATTTTCTTCAGGTTGGACACAGGAGGCCAGCAGAGATACAGTGCTCATCATTCCTTACTTTGGTGCTTTTTACACTCACTATACTGCTTCACTTATAAAACAGCACATATTTCATTGCCTAGATTTTTCAATCGTAAAGTAACTAACACCCCATTTAGAGTAATGGTTAAAAGCAAAGTCAATTTTAAGTATCAAATAGATCATTTTATTTCTAACCTGTGAATTATGAGTTTACAGTAACCATTCCCTTTTTTTGACACCCATGGGGTCCTCCAGGCACTTTTTACCATTCTGGACAAATTAGTTCTTAACTGGTTGAGTTTATACAGGGGTTAATTATCTCCTCAGCAAATTGTCTGTCTCTCTTAGCACCAACTGCTCTTAATTACGTTCAGTTTGTGATGAGATAACAGGAGAAGAACAAGGGAAAGACTGGGAACCCTGGTACCCTGCATTTCATCTTTTCAGTGAGTGAAGTAGGGTTATTCAAGTAATTACTAAGTCAGTTCAGAAGTCTTCTCTTTTCACTGAGCACCGCTTACATTTTGCCATATTTGCTACAAGAACATGTGATAGCCACAAGCCACATGTCCTGATTATCTTGGTGTGACTCTATTTAAAAAAGTTTGTACATTTTAATTTAAGTTGCTAATGTTACTTAGCCTTGTTTCCTTCATATAGGCTGAATTTGAATTCTGACTCCTGCTTACTGACTTCAGGCAAATCTTTCAGAGTGTTGGTCTTTCTATTTGAGAAGTGGAATAATAATTACTGCATATAATGAAACCTAAGCCACAGTGCCAGTTACTAGTAACATTCAGCAAATTTTAGCTTTATCAATTTTTTAAAAAATTTAATCTTCCTTCTGTAATCAGTACGAGCTCATTTTCTATCATTATTTTAAAAATAACACAGAACTGTGTTTCCTAAGGTCATTTTTTTTTAGTCAAGGTTTGTGATCGTAAGCGACAGAAACTAACTGTGGCTAATTCAAGGAAATTATTTAACTAAAGGATACTGATAGATCACAAAATCTCCAGAAAGGCTTGAGAACTGGGTATGGAGGCCACATCATCTGGAAAAAATGCTCCAAACTAAGCCCCAGAACTATCTTGGGTCACCCCCACTGCAGCTGCTGTGGGCACAGGTAGAAGATAGTTCATCCTGTTCCTCTGATTCTGGAGCCAGGATGATGCCTCCAAACCACACGGCCCATGGTCTCTGCCTGTGGCCATGCTAGGGTTGAGAACTTGCCGTCCATGATTCTGCATGTCACCAGCCTCTGAATTATGCTCATCAGATTGGACAAATTTATGTCTTGTGTCTGTGGATGGGAAAATGTCTCTCAGTTGTTCTCTTCTTCAAGGGGCAGTTGAATCTGGTTTATACCATGGGAGTCCCCCTAAATAGAAAGGGGTTCAGATACTGGTTGGTCAAGAAATGACAAAAGTGCACCACAGAATTTGAGGAGATGCAGTAAGCATTGCATGAGAACATGAAGATAAGTCCCATGAGCAGATAAATTGGGGAAATGCTCTTTATCCTTCTTTCTCATCCCCTAACCCACCCTCTTATTCTTTACCTTCACCTCACATAAACCTTCTCATCCTTTGGGCAACTTCTCTCTCTCTTTCTCTCCAGTGTACATGAAATGTTAGCAAGAGGTAATGACATTAGGCTAAGGATAATCTTGAATCCTCTGTAACTTATTAAAGGAAAAAGTGAAATCAGTTCTAAAGTTTGGTATGTATTGTTATTAGCAAATATATTAGACTACAGTTGATGTTGATACATTATTATAAGTCATGATACCATGACTAAAGCATGTTTTAGCACAAATAGTATCAGAAAAACATTTCTTCTCAAAATGTGCAGGTTTTGAGCTTGCCCTATGAACAACATTAACACTCAACCAACCCCCCAGTGGGTTTTGCTGTGTCCTCTTTCCTCTCTTTCCTTCCTTTCTTTACTTTCTGTTGAGTACAACAGGTTTTGCTATTACTAGTTTTACTTTGTTGTGGTGTCCACTTAAGCTTCCAGTGTCTTGCCATATAATCTGCAATCAATTCTAAATAATCACAAATTTAAATACAAATTTGTAACCAGCCAACATTAATTGCTGCTTTCCTCAGTTACAATGCTTCCCAAACAATTAAGTCCATAGGCTAGTTAATGTACATTGCTTTCAATTTTATCTGACTATTCAATTACAAATCATTTTGTGGTGTCTGGTAGTGCTGATTTGTAAGTTGTGCTATTACCTTATTGAGCTTTTATCCTGTTAATGACCCTACTGCCACAATCCTCACATCATTCAATATAAATTAGCTGTGGCCCCATGCCTTACTAATGGAGTAGTGTATGTGTTTGTGTGTGTGTGTGTGTGTGTTTGCATGTGTGTATGTGTGTGTGTGTGTGTGTGTTTGCATGTGTGTATGTTTCTCTTCAGTAAAAAAAAAAACCCCAAAAACTACTGCTTTGTTAACAGCCCAAGTGTCTCTTACTCAATGATCAAGTGGAGGGTATTGCTAGAAACTGACTAGTGCCTTTAATGCCCTGGGGGAAATTCTACTGTACTATATCTGTCATTGTCCCTCACCTCTAGAAAGATAAAGACATTAATCTAATTTTAGCATAGAATTCCCATGAGTGTTCCTATCTCCAATTTGGCCCAGTTTCTTCCATTTTTTTGACTTATAACCCCTGAAATAGTTCAAATTTCTCCTTCTGACTGGAATAGTTCTTCACATCTCATTTTGAGCCCCCATTACCAGTCCCTTTCTTCCTCAAGACTCTGCCTTAGGTTGTGGATGAAATGGACACCAAATAGAGCAACCCCACTACTGTCCTAGGGCACCCCAGGACTCTGCCCGTCCCCAGGTTTTATTATCCCTGGTAGGCGAGATACCTGTCAAGACACCTCTCATTCCATTGATAGTGCTGATCGTGAGAAATTTGAAATGCATCACTTCTATCTTTTCTCATCTTCCTTTTGACAGTGTTTCCAAAGTACAAGAAATGAATAAAAGGGAATCAACAGGAGAGAAGAAAATGAAAGTTGCTTGTATTATCCTTAGGCTACATATTTCAAGTTTCAAATAAGCAAAGGATGGCCTAGATGCATATTTTTAAACCTTAAATTGTTCCTATTTGCTTTTAACACTTTAAAATTTATTACATTTCAATATGTCAGGCACAGTGCTAGGTTATATTTGAGTATACAACATAATATAATGTAATACATTGCAGTGTAATTTAATATAATATATATGATATTATGAATAACATGTAAATAGACACACATATACTTTACTTCTTATAACAACCCTATGGTATAAGGATTATGGGAAATAGTGACTATCTAGTTCAAGGTAATCAATTTGCCTATCTGAAAAATTGGTTTCTAATTTGCATTTGATGTTTGTGTCTGAATTACTCCTATAGGTTTTATTCTTCAAGATACCCTAAAGGAATTAAATAATGTTAGGTGACCTACTACAATGGTAGTTCTGCTTCTAGTAGCAGAAAATTGGGCTAGAATCCTCTGGAGACTTGCTAGCAAAATTAGCAGCAGAGGGTATAAAAGCTGCGACTAATTCTGCTAGAAAATGAACAGAAGGGAAGGCATTAATCTTATTAGCAGCTATGTCATCAGTCAAAACAGCAAGAATGTAGGAATGAAGCTTTGAAGGCTATTTTCTTTTTAAAAGTCCTTATTTCTTTTCTTATTTCAAGACCGATGGCAGGATAAAGGGTAATGGTAGCAAATGAAATTTAACAGAGGTGAAAAAGCAGAGTTGTATGATTGTTCTGTCACATAATTCAGCAAGAACTGGACATGGCTTGAGAGTAACTTCAGGCACACACAGCACTGACTGCCCAGGTGCCACGAGCAGTTGTCACTGTGTTCAAAGTACACTGAAAGCGTTCCAAGAATAGTCCCTCTGTGTAGGGTTAGGCTGAGTGGGTAGGCTAATTGGATTCAAATATGCAGGGCATGCCCCATGCTCAGGTATTCCTCAGAGAAGACCATCAGCCTGGGGCTGGCCCAGCCCACAGCCCAGGAGCCATGAGGACGGGCCACATCTGTGAGGATGTGTTCTGTTCACTGACCTGTATCCATGGAGGTATTATTATTATTTGGTACGTGGCCCAGCAGGTGGGGTGGGGTGGGTTCTTCATTTCTCCTTTCATTCAGTGTAGGGTCATGAGTCAACAGAAGCCTGGGATTTAATGAGAAACACACTTTTCTCAAAGGAAAGGGACTCAAAGATAAGACTAGATAAGAGAAAGATGATCTCACACTTTACCAGCATAATAGACCTAATCTCAAAGACTATAGCTAAATGCTTCAACATATTTGTTCACATGGAATTCTTCTCCTCCTATGAATTGACCTGAAATTTACTCCTAGATTTTACAGTCTCTGGTCTCTCATCTGTAAGTTCTCCAAGTCTCCTTCCAATGTTAACAGTCAAATTTTGTAACTAATTAAATCAAACTCACAATAACAGTTAAAACATGTAGACAAAAGTGTTTATATGAAGTCTTGAGAGGACATGAAAAAAATGGGACTTCTGAGTCACCAAGTCTCATGGCATTAACTTGATTTCCAACTAGATACAGTGTTGGGTGACTTGACACAGGACCAATACGAAATTAAAAATAAAGTTACTTTCTCATTTTCACATTCATTGCCGAATTGATAAAATATTCATTTTTTAAAGACCCATATGGCTGTTGATTTTTCGTGAACACAATTAAGGAACTCAAAGTATCAATACAGTAATTCAGGCTGAATGACAATATAGTCTCATGTGATAACTCTCAAAGGAACTGGTAGTAAAGCCAGAAGTAGCTCTGAGGAGGGGAGCAAACCCGTATCTAGCCCTGTGTGTGGCACTAGAGAGCTTAAAAATGTCATTTCTCTTCCGGCCTCTGTATTGTCTAATTTACTCTGAAAAATCATGGGCTAAATCCAGAATTCTCCATAATGCCACCCTCCTAGGTAAGTTTGCCTGTTTTTCAAGCTGAAAGGTGGAGACTTGGCTCATATTGGCCCGCTGTTGGTTTGTATCTGCCCCACGTCCACTCCAATTTTTAATTTTAATTATTTTTAAGTAGTACCTTGATTTTCCTTTTGGGAGCCATCCTTTCATGACTCTCAGCCTATGAGATTTAGATGGCTGGTTCCAGGATGGACCCGTGCCTGACTAACGAACAAATTCATACACAATGATCCTTACCTCTGAGTAACTGGAACTCATCTGCCATTGGACTTATTAGTGATGTTATAAATTCCATTTCTTACAAGCTGAAAGAATTCTAGCCCTTTACTTTCCACACAGGCAAATTCCATTTTCTGTGGCCACAGTGCCACCAGGGTCATGGCATTTTTCATAGACAATGACAGTCTCATACTTGCCTACTGTTTTGGTTTTCTGAGTTTTGCTCACAATAAGACACTATTGATTTTGAAGGTCAAAAAGGCTAATTCTTAGAAAAGCATAACAAGAAATATGCAGCTATGGCAGAGCTAGTAATAAGTGAATGGAATATAGGAACAACCTTTTTTTCCCCCTCTAGATAAGGGCAGTGAGTTTTTCTTAGGAGAGAAAAGAAAAGCTTATTCACCTATAAAAGCTCACAACAGTGCTATGAAACAGAAATCAATGGCTGTTGTCATTGTGTACACCATAATCACTGAAGGAGAAAAAGAACACTGAGTGGCAGAGAAATATCTTTCTAGAGCTTTTGACTCTTTCTTAAGAGAAGTAGTATAGCATCATGGCTAAGGTCATAGACTCTGAGGTCAAATTGTCTAGTTCCAAATCCCACCATGGTCATTTACTAACTGTGTCATCTTGAGAAAGTTACTTAACTCCTCTGTGCCTTACTTTCTTCATCTATAAAATGGAAATTAAAGCTATCACATAGGTTTTTGTTTCTTCATTTTAAGGAATTAGTGTATGCAAAATGCTTACAATAGTGCCAGACACATAGTAAATGCTATTTTTATTCCTGTCAAGGACACTGCATCATCTTGTTATTATTTTCTCTTTATACTTATAAATTTCAGGATCACTTCACAGCTCTTACATCTCCATCTCCATCTCCATCTCACCTAACCTCAGGTCCTCTTCTCAACTTCCATATTTCTGATAGTAGTGCTTCCATTCTCAAGTCTAAATTCAAAACTTTCCAATCACCCCAAGCGTTCCTTCCAATATCATGGATCAAAGAGGAGTAACACTACCAGATTTTAGCCAAGGCCAAACAGACACAAGCCCCAACAGTTGTGTGACTTGGGCAATGTCCCTGTGCTTCTCTTGTCTGTAAAATGGGTAAAATGATTCCTGTTTAGTCTCTGTAGGGCTGAGATGGAGTCAGTTCCAGGCCTTTACAGGCAGTCCTCCTGGTACGGGGCAGCCAAAGTCAATCTGAGTGAGTGGATCCCTAAACTGTGAGCTCCCTTAGCTGTGTGAACCTTCCTGTTTACCACTGTGACCCCAGTCCTCACCATGTGATTGATTTTGAAATACATATTTGTTGAATAAATGGATAAGTGGTTTAGAGATAAGAACAGCTTCAACTCTAGGGACCACAATTGCCTAATTGTCTCAAGGCAAGTCACTCACAGGATTACCCCCAATAACCACTTCTTCAGTGGGCAAAAAATTAAGCCATATCTGTTTCTGGGTCTCTAAAACTGCTAATCCTAGTTACTAAATTGTCCCAAGTGAAAGCTACATTTTATATATTTAAATAATGCTTTCTTTTTCATTTTACTCTGGCAGGATTTTTTTGTATGTCATGGATTAGTGCTGCATGTAGGCATATGCTTTTTATTTCTATTCATAGAAGTTCCTTAAAAAAAGGTAGAAAATCATTAAAATTGCTTGCATAGGGCTAGTAACAAACCACAAAATCTTTTGGGGAGGCATCTTATGAGTGCTTTTATAATAGTTCTTTCCTTATGCAGTTACATTGAGAAAAACAATTTGTCTTAATGTGTTACATTTTCTTTGTTTTTAATTTTTTAGAATAACCTTTGGCAATGCTGACCATAGGTTATATTTATAAAGCTAGATTGAGGCTTCATTAATCACTATATCATGAATTTACATTAGATTTAGAAAATCTTACAAACATTTATAACATTTAGTTTTTCAATAGCTTCTTTGAAGGAAGATCTTGAATAATCTGTTAGTTAAGACATCAATGAAAACAGATTCAGGTTATTTATTAAGGAAATAGTTGCTACAATTTCTCAGAGCAAAATCTTCTTTCCTGTCGTATTTGTTGTGTCCTGTCCCTAGTATGTGAATCTGAGAACTAGGCTACTTAGGACTGGAATTAGAAAGGAGTGTGGCGAAAACCTGCATAATCAGATGGGGATTCTTTTTCTTTTTCTTTCCTTTTTTTTTTTTTTAAAGTATTAAGTTTTGATGGCAGATATTTGCTAACTTTGCTCAATTTCTGTAACTCAGAAATCAATCCAGTTTTATTCAGGGCAGGAACTGATGCAACTGGAGGACAGATTTTCTTGGTAAGTTACACAGGAGCACCAAGAGCTGCTGGGGTTTGCTTACTATTATTCCTTGAGGAATTTTGCCTTTAAAGGAGCTCATAGTGTGAGAGAAACCATCTCATGTGTAGCAGCAGCTTGTCATAAAATAACTTGGCCTTGGAACAAAAACAGTTTTGAGGGGAGCACTTTTCCTTAGAAACAAGGCCTCTGGCTTACCAAATAGTTAACAAAAGTAACCCCTTTTGTAAGTCTCAGAACATTTCAAATTCAGTTTGGTTTCATGAAATCCAGAAAAGGGCCTAAGCACAATGCCACAAACCAGGCAAGGAACTACAAATGCTCTCAGGGGGTTCACCGTGAACAGTGAACACCATAAATCCAACTAAGCTGGGCACCTCATTCATCCACTGAACAAATATTAAATGCAAACTCTATGCTTCTCTGTAAAACATGGAAGAAAAGGCGGGAACCAGAATAACTGCTGTTATGTAGTCCCAGTCTGACTTGCTATTGGTTGTTTAGTAAAAGTCCAATGTATGCATAACACAATAGAATTATTTATTCATCCACCTCACACTTATTCCAGTCTCACCACTGAAGTAAGGGCACAAGAGCAAGAATAAGACCCAATGCCTACCCTCCAGGGTATATAACAATTACTTGGTGTACAGAAATAATGTAAAAACAAGCAAACAGTGTTAATCCAAAAACTTGAAGTACCAGATCACTGCATCCTCACTTCATCCCTTCTGTCACACATGGTCCAAGTGGTAAAAGCTACTGCAGGTGTGGGTGGTGATTCCGATTATGAATTGGGGCCCTTCAAGTTCAGTTTACCAGGCTTCCCTTCACAGTGTGCCTGCCCTGCTGGTGTCCACCGGGGGCCTGTCCAGGAAGAGTTCAACTGCCTTTTACAAAAACGGTTTTCAGTCTCCAAGAAGCCTGTGTTGTTGGTCTCTGTGGCAGAAATCCTAGCTGTGGCCTCCAACACTGGCTGCATTCCTGGTTATAGGCTTCTTGACTCCTGTGCACTCAGCCACATCAGAGCCACATCAGCTTGCTTCTTGGAAGGCAGCTATGCTCACCACTATACTACCAATGCACAGCTTGCTTCTTGCTTCCTTTCCAGCCCTGGCAAGGAGCCTGCACCGTGTTCCTTATCGCTGTACTGGAGTCCACAGCACATCTGCCTTCAGCTCAGATCTTTCAGCTCTCCTGATACAGTGTTTGGTAGGAAGGGCCTGGTTTGGGTCTCAGACAAGAGGTCTGACCCCACCTTCGCTGTTTACAGAAGCTGTGAGACCTTGGACAAAATCGTTAACCCTCCCAGACTCTAAGACTTCAGCTTCAAAGTGGGTAATAGTTTTTAACTTCCTCTGATTATTATGAGAGTTAAATGAGCTAATGCAGGTAAAATGCTCGGCACGTAATTGTGCTAGACACACATGAGCTAGCATTTTCTTCTCTTTCAGCTGCTCACTTTAATTAGGCAATCTCCACACTTGTGAGCCTGAACAATTTACCAGCTTAGCTTCTGAATATTCATTTACTGCATTTGTCAGCCAAGCTCCCCAAGGCCCTCCATGAAGAGACCCAGGTCCCCTGCCTACTGTCAATCAGGGAAGAGGACAATTTCCATTACCAATGGACAACACAGTGTCCATGAAATAACTGGTTCCCACACACAATTCACGCATCACTTTTTGAGCACAATTAGTGATGGTTCAAACGAAGGGATGCTGAGTATAGGAATGAAAGGCTTAGCTTAGACCAAGCCCTGTTCTTCCACAAGAGCCTGCTGGGGAAGGTCAAGCAGAGAGAAAAGGCTGGCTTTATTTCCTCTGGGTCCCTATCCCATTCCTCACATCAGGGAGCAAGCATGACATTGTGTTTGAAAGCCGCCAGGGATGCATTGGCCAGACTGCATCAAATCCTGATGTTGCCACTTACTAGCTGATGATCTGGAGTGGAGTGAGTTATTTAACTTCATGTCTCAGTTTCCTCATCTATAAGGCAAGGACAGTATCCACCTTATAGGGTCATTTTGAGAGTCACTGAATTCAGATCTATTAGCTGCTTAGAACAATGCCTGGGACACAGTAAACACTATCTAAGTGTCTTTAAGATAGGACACATTTAAAATGCCAGGTACTGAAACCGTCTCACCAAATCTTCAAGAGTGCATGCATGCACTAGCTCTTTCCTTTTGCCTCAATTGCACCCTGGAAAGCACTGCTGAGTCACCTGCAAAAATTCTGCAGGTTGCCACTCTTGCCGCGTCGTCTCAAAACTGCACTGATCTAGAAATACGGCCTCAATATGTGCCACTCAGGCCCCCATCAGTAAGTGAAGAATACAGGCTTCATGAGGTTAGACTAAGCGATTTCTTGAACGGATTATCCAACACATCTACCTGACTAAAGAAACAGTGCTAGTAGCTCTTTGTATATAAAATTTGAAAAATATCTTTAAAATAAAAATACTACTTAGCCTTGAGGTAAGTTGGATGACTTTTAGTTATACATGCTTAGATCTGTGACTGCTTTCCCCATCTTCCCCTGAAGAATGTGTTCTGTTACATTTGTGTCCCTCAAAGCCATCTACTCAGAATCCCTCCTGCTATGCTGCCTCCCTTGATCTTTGAAACAGATGATCCTTCCCCTGTATAGTTTTCCTTCTCTCCTAAGTTCCTTCACTTGATATGGTGATGGAGCGCTTACCATGTGCCGGGCACTCTACCAGGTACTGAGCAACACCAATGAACAAGACACACATGGACTAGGTTGTCTTGTGTTTTCTTGGATTTGGGGTTTCTGATTCCTTAACTTTCCTTAACTATGTGATGTTCGAGTTGGCTTGTGTTGTCTTCAAAGACCACTGCCTCCTCTAAATGTCACTAAATAGTGTTTGTGAAATTTGAAGATAATTGCAGATAGGTATACTAGTGTTAGCTGCCTTTTAAGTGAGTGGGTAGGACTTTAAAAATAAGATAAATCACTGTAACATCTCTGAAAGAAGCATGAACGTTTCTAGGATCAGTTTTATAGGTTGGTTTTGAGTTTTTATGACTTCAGTGGTTTAGATCGTTGTTTCAAACTAGAAATATAATAATGAAAAAAGAATTAAGGCAATATCAGGTAAGGGATGGAGTTAACATTGTATCTTTTAAAACTGCTGATATGAAATTTTAGTTTCTCCACAAATATTTGGTGATAAAATCTCTTTTCTTCTTGAGTGAGGTAAATATACACTCAGCCAAAAGTCACTACACAGGGGGTGAAATTATCCACAAAACTTAGCTCAGTATGAGTCTGAGGTAATGACTTCCATGGGCAATTAGGCTTAGGAATCCAGGTTCTCTGTAAACTGTATGTATTTGTATTTACAGTTCGATTTGTATATATTAAAGGACTGATGATCAGGAGAAAAGAATATGTTGCATAATTCATATTTCTATGATTTTTTTAAAAAGCAGCCTAAATACCACCACAGTAAATTTATTGAATGCAAAATGTCAACGAAAATATAAGTCCAATACTTGCTTGTATCAATAATTAAAGTTGGGTTATATCCATACAGACCTTTAAGATCCTAAAAGATGACTCTTTGAAAGTCTGCCATTTTGCAGAAGCCTAGAGAAAATAAGTGACCTTCCCCAGGTCAATCCATGAATTAACAGCAGAGCTGGAATTCCAAACTTTTTTGGTTCGATTAATCCCAACGATTTTGTCCTCTGTGTGGAGTAAATGGACACTGATTATATATGCCACCCATCTTTTAAAGATACTCAATTTAGAAAGCTCAGAATGTCCATACTTTACGAATCTTAATTTTAGCCATTTCTTAGTCAAGCTGCTTATTATTAAGCTAAATCTTTCATTTCTTCTTACAACCTAAACATTTCTGCTACCTTCATGATTTCCCCCTTTATCCTTTTTCTTTCTTTCTTCTTTTTTTCTTTTTTCTATTTCTGTATCTTGTGTAAAACCTACCTTCAGTCACTTTACTTATAATCTCACAAGACTTGTTCCAACTGTTGGTGCATCTCCATTCAGGATTCTTAGAAGGATTTGACTTTCGATTTCGAAGCCAGTACATGTGCACTCATATCAGGTATTTCCTATTTCAATTATTTTTGAGCTGCTATCAAAGATTTAATGTTGACTGTGGAAGCTTTATCTCTGTCATCTGACACTTTGAAGACAAATTCCTTCCCCCTGGATCCTCCTAGGGAACTACAATATGAGGTCCTGGATGGAACACTAGATATTACTTGACAGATTTGTTTGCTTGTGGCAGCCCTTTTGAGGACATAAGGAGGTGGGGAAAGAAACACAGAAAATGATTGAAAGAGAAAGTAATTAAGTTTTGATGCTACTTAGGTAAAGAAAGTTGTTACATTAAGCTTGTGCAGGTGGTTAAGTACCAGCTTTTCTCATTCTAAGTTGGTAAAACATTCTCCCAGAAGCACTGGAGAGAGACTCACTCTTCTTCACCTCAGCTTCCACAGGGAAATGACATCATCTCCCACATTTATGTGAACCTATAGGTTTATAATGTCTCATCTCTCAATATAGGGTAAATTGCTTAAAAGAAAAGTTAATCTCAGACTCTGAGTTAATAATAAACTTCTAGAATAGTCAATGTGAAAGATTGGTGGGGAGGAGTTCTGCTTTTGGGTATGTCACACTAGCTTATATCAGAACAATCCCCCCTCTCAATGACTAAAATTATGAAAGCTGAATAAAGAAAAATTTTGAAGCCATCCAAGAGCTTCCAAGAACTTTCTCTCTGTGCTTGAGGGGCTGCAATGCTGAAGATAAGGAAAGCACAGAGAGAGCCTGACATTTGGCTGAACATTTCATTTGCTGATTTATAAACAATGGATGAAATGAAGAAAAACTAAGCAGAGCTTTTGGCAGGCTTACAGGCTAATGAGACAAAAATTAGAGTTTAAGATCCACCAGACAGTAGGCTGATAAAAACCCTACGCTTTCAAGAGCTCCAGTGAAGCCTTAAACTTTAGGGCAAACAAGGAATATACCTGCCCTCACAAAAACTGAACCTAAGATTTGAGTCATCTCAATCCCCAATGAGATTAAAATGATCTGCCTCTAGCCTAATTGCCTAACAGAAACTGAAGTATATTCTCTCTAGGAGGAAGTTGACATCACTCAGAGCCTCAAATTATCTTTATAAATCTTTCAAAAAGAAGGCTTGGAATTTAATTTAAAAATTACCAGGAAAAAAGAATAGAAGAAAGTCTTTGTGAGCTGAGGTTATGCACAGATTTCTTGGCTATGATATAAAAAGCACAATCCATCAGAGAACAAATTGCTATGTTGGACTTCTTCAAAATTGAAACCTCCTGCTCTTTGAAAGACAATTTAAAGAAAATAAAAAGAGAAGTTTTAGAATGAGGCAAAATATATGTAAATCACATTTCTGATAAAAGACTTGTATCCAGAATATGTAAAGATCCCTCAAAACTCAGTAACAAGAAAACAAATTATCTAATTAAAAACGGGCAAAAGATTTGAAAGGAGACTTCACCAAAGACAATAAACAGGTGACAACTAAGGACATGAAAAATGCTAAGCATCCTTAGTCATTAGGGAAATATAAGTTAAAATCATAATGAAATATCACACACTCTAGTTAAAATGGCACACACACAAAAAAGATAAGACCAAATACTTGGAAGGAAGAACTTAAAGCCACTGGTACTCATATATTGCTGGTGGGACTGGAAAATGGTACAGACACTCGGGGGAAATAAAAAAGTTTTCTATTTCTTATAAAAAGTAAACATACACTTAAAATGAGACCTACAAATACCATTTCTATTTTCCCAAGTCAAATGAAAATTTATGTTCACACAAATTTTGTATATGATGTTTATAGTGGCTTTATTTGTAATCACCCCAAACTAGAAACAACCCAAATATCCTTCAACTGGGAATGGAGAAACAAACTACAATGCAATGGAATACTAACCCACAATAGAAAAGAACAATCTACCAATACACACAACATGGCTGACTCTCAAATGCACTAGGCTAAGGTAAAGAATCCAGTCTCGACAGACTGGGATTTCAAAATTTGTAGATACTGACAGGCATATACAGAATAGATAAACAAGATTATACTGTATAGCACAGGGAAATATATATAAGATCTTGTGATAGCTCACAGCAAAAAAAAATGCGACAATGAATACATGTATGTCCATGTATAACTGAAAAATTGTGCTCTACCCTGGAATTTGACACAACATTGTAAAATAACTATAACTCAATAAAAAAAAAAAATGTTAAATAAATAAATAAATAAATAGGCAAAATACCTTAGAGGCTACCATATTGGACATCACAGATGTAGAATACTGCCATGATCACAGAGCAGTCTGATACACAGCTGTATTCTAGGTAGTTACCTAATTATTCTTAAGAGATACTTAAAGAATTGTATTTTCCCAGCCTTTCAGCTATTGAAAATATTTGATTTAAAATATACATGCTGTACCAAATATCTTTTAAAATTTATATTAAAAATGTGATTACTATGAAAAAAAAAAAGAATCCAGTCTCAAAAGGTTACAAGCTGTGTAATTCTATTTATATGACATTATGGAAAAGGCAAACTATAGGGTCAGTTGGGATTGGAAAGTATTGACCAAAAGGGACAGGGAGCAGTTTGGGGGGATGGTGGAACTGAGCTAAATTTAGATATGATGAAATACATACTTATACTTGTACTGACTTACACTTCTGGGATCATGGAATAGACATAATTTTCACTAAGTAAAAATTAAGACTCTGACCTTTACACATAAAACAAATATAAGAAGACACTGAAAGGTAAAGAGAAGCAGGCAGACCATATAGGGACCTTGGGTCCCAAGGAACAACACAAGTAGATTGTGTGATAAGTTATGTTATACAATGCAATCCTTAGAGTAACCACCAAAAAAGCTACATTTAGAGATACACTCAAAAACGCTTTAGATAAGTCAAAATGAAGTTCTAAAGAATTCTCAAGTAATCCACAAGGAGAAAAAAAAAAAAAAGACAAACAAAAAGAGAGTGAACAAAGAGAAAACAAAAAATAAAATGGCAAACTTAACTCCTAATATATCAATGAGTACATTAAATATAAATAGTTTAGATACACCCATTAAAAGCAGAGATTATCAGAGTAGATTAAAAAACATGATTCTTAGATACTACTTAAAAGAAATTCACTTCAAATATAGTAATATAGGCAGGTTGAAATTAAAGGGCTGAAAGATATATCATGTAAACATTTATCAAAAGAAAGCAGTTATGTTAATATCAGATAAAATAGACTTCAGAGCAAAGAATATTAACAGAGACAAAGAGGGATATTACATAATGCTTACAAGGTCAATTCACCAAAAAGATATAGCAATCCTAAATGAAATGAAGAGGCATTTCACCAAAGAGTATACAGAGATGGGAAAAGCACATAAAAATTATTCAACATTATTAGCCATTAGGGAAATGCAAATTATAATTACAATGAGATATCATCATATACCTAATAGAATGACTAAAAAATTGTTAACAACATAAAATGTTGGTAACAGTACGGAGAAACTGGATCACTCATACATTGCTGGTGTGAATAGTGAATGGTGCATTCACTCTGGAAAACAGTTTGGAAGAGAGAAAATGAAATCAAAGGAATAACTGAAAAGAAAATAACTATGAATTTTCTAAAACTGATGAGATATGAAGCAACAAATTCAGCAGATGCTACAAAGAAACAGGTTAAACACTAAGCAAAGCACACATATGCATATCACTGTAGGACAATTGAAAATCAAAGATAAAGAGAAAAATTTAAAAACAGTCAGAGAAAAAAGACATGATGAAAACGGCAACAAAGACCTTAACCTGACTTTACAATAGAAATAATGAACATTAAAAGACAGTGGAATGATGTCAACAAACAATAGATGCAAGGGAGCCATGCAAAAGTAACAATAAGAAAGCTGAGGTAACTATATTAACAACAGACAAAATAGATTTTAAGAAAGAATTATTACTAGAGACAAAGAAGATATTTTATAAAATACATACTTTATATATTAAAGATTTCAGGAAGATTTAACAACTATAAATGTATACACATCTAATAATAGAGGTCCATAATATGTAAAGCATATATTATGAAAAAAAAAGACAATTCAACAATTATAGTTGAACATATCAATCTCACACATAACAACTACTAATTCATAAACATTCATTACCATAGCTTTGACATTTACAAAGTAAAAATTAACAGACATGAAAGGAGGAAATAGAAACTCACAATCACAGAGGTAGACTTTAATCACGTCTCTCAGTAACAAACTGAAGAAGTATACAAAGTTGGCTAGAATATAGACAATTTAAGAATAAGATTTACAAAATAGAACTTACTGATACATCTCAGAAACTCTACCCCAAATTTTAGAATATAAATTATGTTTCAATGCTTTAGAATTATTTACAAGCTGAGCTACACTAGACCATAAAACATGTGTCTACAAGTTTCAAAGGACATTAATAGTGGGCATATTCTCCGTCCATAGTGAAATTAAGCTAAAAATCTATTTAAAAAATAGGAAATCACCAAATGCCCAGTGACTTAAAGTATATTTATATATAATATCTTGGTTAGAGAGGAGATCACAATAAAAATTAGAAAATACTTTGGACTGAAGTATAATAAAATAGAACATATAAAACCTTACAGAATGCAGCTAAAACTTTAGTTTAAAGGGAAATTTATAGCTTTTAGTGCATATATTTCAAAAAAGGAAAGGCTGAAAATCAATGATTTAAGTATATGCTTCAAAAGGTAAAGAAAAAGAGAACACCAATAGAGCCCCCAAAAATAGAAGAAACACATAAAAGTGCAAAAAAATAATGGAATAGCAACAAATACAATAATGAGAATAAACAAATGTATAAGTTGGTCCTTTGAAAAGGTTAGTAAGAAAGATAAACCCCTGTCAAGAATGATGAGAGACAGAATGAGAGAGAGAGAATTTCTAATATCACTTTGTAGAAATAGTGACATTACTATGAATTCATTTGTTACAAACACACAGCTGAATAGTATTAATAGTATTTTTGCCGACAAATTGAAAAATCAAATAAAATGGGCAAGCTGGTAGAAAAACACAACTTGTCAAAGAACAATGTAAGAAAAATATGACTATGTACAATGTAAGAAAAATATGGATATTCCCATATCTAATATAAGTAATCAAATTTCTATTTAAAACTTATCCCATAAAAAACAACTCCAGGCCCAGATGGTACCACTAATGAATTCTTCTAAACATTAAAGGGCAAACTAATATTAATCTTACATAAACACTTCCAGAGAACAGAAAACAACATCGTCAGCTTATTTTTTGAGGCTAGCATAATCTTGAGAGCAAAATCCTACAGGAATATTACAAAAAAAGAAAAATTATAGTCAATCTCATTCATGAATATAGATATAAAATAATCCTAAACAAAATGCTAGCAAACCAAATTCAGTGATAAACAAATGGAGCTAAACAGCATGGTTAACAATGTAAGTTTGGTTTAGTTATACAAGAATCAATCAGTATAATTCACTTCTTTAATAGAAGAAAAATGAAAAACCATATTATACTTCAATAGGTAAATTAGAAATATTTGATGAAATATAATACTCATTCATAATAAAAACTCTTAGCAAAATAGGAATAGAAGGAAACTTCCTTAATTTAACAAAGTCTATGCACTAAAAGAACCTACAGCTAGTATCATACTACATACTGAAAGAGGAAAAGCATCCCCTGATGTTGGGAATGAGACAAGGACATCTGCTACCTATACTGTTATTCAGCATTGTCTTAGACATTCTAGCGGGGGCAGCAAGTCAGGAAAATTAGTAAAAGATGTCAGGATTGGAGAAGAAACTGTCATTATTCAGTCAATATGACTATGTACAATGAAAGCTCCAAACAATCTTTAGATACGCTATTGGAATTAATAAGTGAACATAGACATTTCTTGATACTAGAGCATTATACAAAACCATTTTTATTTCTATTTATAAGCAATAGGCAATTAGAAAATAAAATTTTCAAGAATATTTAAAGTAGCATAAAATTCAAATACCTAAAAATAAATCTAAAGGCAGATTTACAAGAGTTCTACACATACTCACTCACTCACACACACTATAAAACATTATTTAGAGAAAATGAATACGATGTAAGTAAATAAAGGGATATATAACATTCAAGCACTGGAAGCTATAATATTATAAAAATGCAAATATTCTCTATCTTATTTACAGATTCAGTGCAATCCCAGCCAAAATCTATTTTTTGTGTGATTTTTAGAGGGGGTGAAAGTTGACAAGAATCTTCTAAAATAGAGGTGGAAATATAAAAGTCCTAAGATGGACAAGACAGTTTTGAAGAAGACCAAAATTGGAGGTTATGTGAGCAAACGACGGGATAGTAATTAGGGCAGGGTGACACTGGTGCAAGGGTAAACAAATATGTAAACGAAACAAAATATAATTCAGAACCCACGCCACATACAAAGACACCTGATATTTTACAAAGTTGTCAATGTAGAGAAATCAGGGGAAATATTCTTGTCAAAAAACAGTGGTGAGTCAATGGATAACTCTTAATAATTGAGTCTTTACCTCTAACTTACACTTAGAAATAATAAATTCAAGATGGGCTGTTGGTCTAAACAAGAAAGGTAAACTAATAAAGTTTTAGGGTGATAATATAGAAAAAATACCTTTTTGACTTTGAAAGAGGCAAAAACCTCTAAACAGTACAGAAAAAATGCCATCTATAAAAGATAAGATTAATCAATTTGACCATATTAACATGAAATTCTGTTCATCAAAGGAAACCATTAAGAAAAAGAGATAAACTCGCAAAGTAGAAGATATATTTGCAGTATATAAAAACAAAGAAAGATTTGTAAGAAGATATATAAAGGAGTCCTAGATTTAAAAAATAAAAAGCCAAACAAACCAATTTTTAAAAATAGGCAAAATCTGAAACAGGTAATTCACAAAAGAGACTATCTAAATAAACTTATGACAAACTATCTAACATCATTAATCACTAGGGACATACAAAATAAAACAACGATGGTATACATACCTCCCAGACTGGTTAGTTTTAAAAAGACTCACAATATGGCAAGTTGGCAAAGATGTGAAGCAACTAGAACTTTCATTTTTCCTGGTACAATCACTTTGGAAAACTGTTTTGCAGTAGATACTAAAGATCAACAGTGGCCTCTTTTGACTCAGAAATTCAACTTCTACATACATGCCTAACAGAAATATATACATATGTATGCCAAAAACATATACAAAAAAGTTAACAGCAGCATCGCTCATAGTAGTCTAAACCTGAGGATAACTCATAAGTCTATCAACAGTGAATGAATAAATACATTGTACTATATTTATATAAATACTATGCTGCAATAAAAAAGAACAAATGACTGATATGTATAACAACATGGATTAATCTCACAAATACAATGTTAAGAGTAAATATTATATAATTCCTTTCATATAAAATTCAAAAATAGTTAAGACTAATCAGTGGTATTAGTGTGAATAGTGGTTACCTTTGGGGTGTAAAAGGGTTGGTGTCTGGCAGGGAGCAAAAGTTGATTCTGTTGTGCAGTGAAGGTTTTGTTTCTTGATTTTTGTGGTAATAACAAAGCTGTGTTCATATTACAGAAATTATTCAAGCTCAACAACAATGACTTACATGTTTATATCTGTGTGTATCACTTCCACAAAATTTTGTTTGAATGAAACTAATGGGGAGACTTAGATAGAAAAACTTCCCAATTAAAGTAATTTTCCATTTCCAATTTTTTTAAAAATCCAAGATGATAATCATTTAGACAGAATTAATGGAAACAGACAACCTTATAGTAGCTTTTATTTCTCTCATCAGAAAGGCAGGCTGTAAGCTAATAGCACATTATAGGAAAATCCTTTTTAATACTGATAATGATAACATTTCCTTTGTTCTTTATTAATCTCTTGAACGTGTAGGTAAGGAAGTGGCGGCTATTTCCTTGGGAAAAGAGCAAGTGAAGTATTTCTTGTTCAGTCACATTTGTGCTGCTTCTAGAGAGAGTCCAACAGATAAAATTTTACAGTGTTCCATGTTGCTAAAAGTGTTTTCTTTGTTATAAAACAAACAAAAAAATATGTCATCAGATTTTAGAATTAAGACTTTAATGCCCCTGAAACTAGTAAGAGTTTTCTACAACTAATTAAAAGCAGGTAATGAGAATTGAAGGATAGAAACGAGGCTATGAAAGGTCTTGAGCAGGCATAAAAGACAAAATAAGCTAAGAAGAGATGTTTTCTTTCTCTAGAAGTTAAAAAGAATATACCTTTGTTATAGAAAATTTAGAAGGTATATTGAGGGAGAAAGAAGAAAAGAAAAAAATCATCCATAGCCCCACTCTCCAGGGATTAAAACCTACCTATTCTTACAATTTATTTTCTGGGTCTGCATTTGAGTAAGTTTCACTGTATTATAACAAGCTTTCTGCTCTTACCATTATGCCTGGAACATGTTCTCATGTTGTTATATATTGTCCTGTATTTAATGGTTTTAAATTCTTCATGAGATCACCTGTGTGGATTTTTAAAAATATGGAAAACTGGATCGTACTCCCAGCCTATTGATTTGATGGTCCTTAGAGAGACTCAGACATGGGTATTTTAAAAAAAGTTTCACAGCTGATCTCAGTGGAGAACCGAGGTTGAGATAATCTTCGACTATTCTTTTTCTTTAATAGATTCATAGAATTCTATCATATGCACATACTGTTAATTTATTTAACTTTTCCCCAATATTATTTGACAGCTATGTTCTCTTTCTTTGAGAGGGGAGTATTTGAAATAATCCTATAGTGAATATCTGTGGATACATCTCTGATTATTTGCTAGGAACAAATTCCTAGAAGTAAACTTCCTGGTTTGGTTTAATTGAAGGCTTTTCATTAGCAAATCATCCTCTAGAAATGTTTTGTCGAAGTATTCTAGTACCAGCATGTTATGAGAGTCCCTGTTTCCTTGCACTATCATTAAATAATAGTAAATACTATAATTTTAAAACATTTTGGCCAATTTTATTATTTGGTATATGCATTTCTTTGATTATCAGTTAGGTTGAACAATTTTTCATTAGTAAATTGCTTCTTTATATCAGAAGCAATTTTTATATGGATAAAGACTTAAGGAAAAGCCTAAAATTTTAAAGTAGAAATGAAAATGACAATGTTCCAAATCAGGATCTAAAGCAAAACTTGAAGAGATTTTATTGAGCAATCTTAGAGTTATCTTAAATATGTTTGCTTTAAATGAAAGTTAATAGAAAAAAACTAAATCACTCAAGTAAAAATGGGTTGGTGCTTCTATCTTCCTACTATATTTAACTTGGAATCAGTGTCTGTAAAATCACTTTGTGGATTATCCATAAAAAATTAAAATCCAAATTCATTTCTGGACCATGATTTCATCTAATTTTTTATCTAAGCATTTATTTAACACTGTATCAGTTGGAGTTCTAATAGGAAAGAGATAGTATATACATATTAGCATAATTTGAGGAGGGTTTATTTACAAAAGACTAGTTACAAAGATACAGGCATGGAAATGGATAGCACAGGAACAAGGGATGGCATGAGCAGGACTGCTCCATCTCGGTTCTGGAAGAAAACAGAGTTTATTGTAAAGAGTAGACCACCCTGAGAGATCAGTGATCTTTGGTGGAAGAACCTAGCCAGTCTACAATCACTTCACAAGGGAGATGCTGGGGAATAGATTCTCTGACAACAGGATCCAGGAGGACCTCTCCTACTCTCTCAAACCTCACCTCCCAACATTTTCTCCCCATATCTTTGCATGCCCAGTCCCTTCACTTCAGTTGGATATCTATCCAAACATTACTTCATTAGAGAGGTCTTTCTTGACAAGCAAAGTAGCCAGAAAAGCCCTGTCCTCCCATCCCCAGCTCCTTAGCCTGCTTCACTTTACCTTACAAACATTATTGCCACCTGATATGGTACCTTTTTGCGTACTTCACTGATTGCCTCCATCATCAGAAGGCAAGCTTTATGAGGGCATGGATTTTGTCTGTCATGTTATCTGTATCTTCAGTATTAGAACAGAGTCTGGCTCATAACAGGTACTCAATTAATATTTTTTCATCTTTGAGGAAATGCCTAGTAAATTTCATGTACCATAGAAGCATGAAATGTCATCATTTAAATTATATATAACACTGTGTAAATACACAGTTTTGGGGAGAATTATCCCATTTTCACTCATGTGCCTTTATTAGCATAAATTACTCATTTTATAACTAATTATATTTCCTGTAGATACTACCTCCAATATATATCTCAACCTGTCCACTTCTCTCCATCTTTACTGACATTCTTAAAGGCTAAATTACCATCTCACACTTGAACAAATACAATAGGCAACTGGTCTCTCTGCTCTATTCGTTCTGCTTTCAATTTTTTCACATACAGCAGACAAAGCGGGCTTTTAAAATCGGGTATCTCTTCCCTGCTTAAAAAGCTTCAAAGGCTCCACTTTGCTCTCATGAAAGAATTTAACATCTTTAGCCTAACCTAGAAGGACCTGCATAATCTCATTCACTTGCCTCCTCTAATCAATCCTTTTTCTTTCACCTATAATTCTGTGGCTGCTCTGGCTTCTTCTGTATCTTGAACACCTGAAGCTCTTCCTGCCTGGGGCCATCTACACATCTCTCCACTGCCTGGAACTCTTGTTCCCCATGCCTTTCCTACCTGACTTCTACTCAATCTTCACATCACAGCTTAGAGGTGCCTTCCTCAGGAAGGACTCTCTGGTCTTGATAGGGACCCGCTATTATAATCACTTAAGACGCTTTGTATTTTACTTCCTTAAATTTTCACAAGAGTAGTCATATTATTATTTCTGTGACAATCTGTGTAGTCTGTTTTCTGCACTAGACTACAAGCTCCAAGGAGATGGAGCTCTGCCTGTTTTGACCCTGCTGTCTCCAACAGCTAAAATGATGTCTGGAATGTACTGACTTAGTTTTAATGTTTCACTTTTGAATGAGTAATACAGTTTATGTCTTTAAAATTCTCAACTTTAACATTTCAAAATGTATTGTCCTCGTATGTGAAAATAGCATTTAAAACTCAGTTCTGTGTATCAGTCGCTTCTGTTTCCAAGCACAGTGATTCTTATTAATACACCTAGAATAAACAGTTTTGAAGAATTCATGAATATCCCCAAATGAGAGACTTATTCTTCATGTCTGGTTAGATTCTTAGCTCCTCAGGGTAAGGGGCCTTCAGGGCATATGGTCCAGGTCTCCACACAAAGTGAAAGTACACTGGATGGAACAGCATCATTTTTCTTACAGCATTCTTTTGTCATCCTAATGTCAGATGGTGATATCACACAGTTCTCCTGGCTGAAATGGGGTTCTGAACTTTGTAGGTAGTGAGAAAGGGTCCTAGGGTTGATGCCAACTCAGGTAACTCATTGGTGGCTTTGAAAAAGGCCCCCCTTCCTCAGGATACTTTGCTTCCATCTGTTTGCAGTTGTTATAATATATTGCTGATTTTGTTGGAATCTTACTGCCAAAATTGTTCCAATCATTACACAAATCTGCAGCATCCAGTGTGAACTGTACCCCTGGGTGGTGTCATTGTACCCACCCAAATGTTATGGTAGCCTTGGGAGGTGCTACAGATATGGAATATAACACTGAAAATGTGTCATCCATTGTACACTTGTGCAGTGGTTTTTCTTCACCAGTGATATAAAGTTCAGTAAATGTCAAAAATCTTTCTTTATGCTCATTGGGGTTTTTCTGAAGAAAAACTAACTGCAGAAATAGGCCTTAAATATTTGATTTTCCTGTCCTCATTTCTTCTTCACAAAGCCCATCAGTTTTGCTTGATACCATTTTGCCCCATGTCACTCTGACTGATCTCTTACTTCACTTTTATGATAGACCTTTAAATTTACTCTTTAAATTCTTCCCAGAGGGCATCATCTCTCCTACCTTGAGGAAACAACAACAAACAACTCAGGTAGACTCCTGGATAACTTAGAGTAAAATGCAGTTAAATTTTCAAGAAGCTATTTTGTTGAATGAATTTTCTTACTTGCAATGAATTTTACCCTCACATCCAGCATTTCCTAAAGTAGTATCCTCTAGGATGCTAAGAAGAGTATGGCAGAAAAAGTATACTGCGCTATAAAAATTAGGGAACTGCTGGTTTATCACATTTAACATGCTTGGTAATTTTTTTAATGGGTTGGGGTTTTGATAGGTTTTACCCAGATCTTTAATTAAGTTAATGTGTATTTGAATTTAAAGTGTTTTGCAATCTGACATAAACCCTTTGCAGTACCTGTTAACAAAACACTGAAAAAGGTTCTGCAGAACACAGGTTTGTGAAATGCTGCTTTATTGATTAGTCCATTTATATGTGCTCTTGGGAAGAAGCCTACTGAAGTGGAAAGGCACTGTCTAACAACTAGGAGACCTAGTTTCCAGGCCTTCTTTCTATTAAATAGTTACACACCTTGGGCAATGAGCTAAATCTTTCCATGTCTAGTTTTCTTCTTGTTGACTATTTGTTCAAAAATATGTCAAAGCAAAGTGTGGCCAAGATGGCTGAGTAGGAAGACCTTGAACTCATCTCCTCACATAGGTACACCAAAATTACAACTATTTAAAGAGCAACTATCTATGAAAACAACCTGAAGACTAACAAAAAAGATTTGCCACAGCTAAAGATATAAAGAAGGAACTACAATGAGAGAATAGGAGAGGCAGAGACGTGGTATAGTCCAGACACACACCCCTAGGTAGGTGATCCGTAAGTGGGAAGATCATCACGACTGCAGAGGTTCTCCCTAAGGAGCAAGAGGTCCTAGCCTAGGGTTCATAGAACTCATTCTATGAGGCCACCATCACCCTGATACCAAAACCAGACAAAGACAATACAAAAAAGAAAATTACAGGCCAACATCACTGATGAACATGGATGTAAAAATTTTCAACTAAATACTAGAAAACTGAATTTAACAATGCATTAAAAGGATCATACACCAATTGAGATGCATCCTAGGGTTGCAAGGATGGTTCAATATTTACAAATCAATCAAGGTGAGATGCCACATTCACAAACTGAAGAATAAAAATCATATGATCTCAATATATGCAGAGAAAGCTTCTAACAAAATTGAACATCCATTTATGATAAAACTCAGCAAAGTGGGTATACAGGGAACATATTTCCACATAATAAAGGCCATATATGACAAACTCACAGCCAACATCATACTTAATGATGAAAAGCTGAAAGCACTTCCTCTAAGATAAGGAACAAGACAAGAATGTCACTCTCACTACTTTTATTTAATATAGTGTTGGAAGTTCTAGCCATAGCAATCAGGAAAAAAAAGAAATGAAAGGAATCAAAACTAGAAAGAAAGAAAGCAGTAAAACTGTCACTGTTTGCAGATGACATGATACCATTTATAGAAAATCCTAAAGATACCACCAAAAGACTACCAGAACTCATAAGTAAATTCAGTGAAGTTTTAGGTTACAAAATTAATATACAGAAATCTGTTGTATTTTTATGCAATAACAAGGAACCATCAGAAAGAAATGAAGAAAATAATCCTAGTTACAACTGCATCAAAAAGTATAAAATATCAAGAAAGAAATTCAACCAAAGAGGTAAAAGACTTTATACTTGGAAAATTATAAGACAACGATGAAAGAAACTGAAGACAACACAAACAAATGAAAAGATATGCTATGCTCCTGAATAGGTAGAGTTAATATTGTCAAAATGACCATACTACCCAAGGCAATCTGCAGATTCAGTGCAATCCCTATCAAAATTATGTATGTGAATGACTGAAACATTATGCTGTACACCAGAAATGACACACTGGAAACTGCATATACATAAGTAAAAAAAAAATATATCAATGGTGTTTTTCACAGAACTTGAACAAATAATTCTAAAATCTGTATGGAAACACAAAGGACCTCAAATAGCCAAAACAATATTGAGAAAGAAGATCGAAGGTGGAGGTATGCTCCTGATTTCAAACTATACTGGAAAACTACAGTGATCAAAACAGTAAAGCACTGGTACAAAAACAGACCCATAGATCAATGGAACAGAATAGAGACAACAGAAATAAATTGAAAGGGGGCAGGGGGTGGGAAGGGATAGACTGGGATTTCAAAATGTAGAATAGACAAACAAGATTATACTGTATAGCACAGGGAAATATATACAAGATCTTATGGTAGCTCACAGAGAAAAAAATGTGACAATGAATATATATATGTTCATATATAACTGAAAAATTGTGCTCTACACTGGAATTTGACACAACATTGTAAAATGATTATAAATCAATTAAAAATGTTTAAAAAAAGAAATAAATCCGTACTTATATGGTCACTTAATCTACAACAAAAGAGGCAGGAATATACAATGGGGGAAAGACAGCCTCTTCAATAAGTTGGGGAAACTGGACAACTGCATGCAAAAGAATCAACCTGCTTACTTTCTCACATCATATAAAAAATAAACTCAAAATGAATTAAAGACTTAAATGTAAGACCTAAAACCATAAAACTCCTAGAAGAACACATAGGCAGCATATTCTTTGATGTTGGTCTTAGCAATATTTGTTTTTTGGCTGTCTCCTCAGGCACGGGAAACAAAAGCAAAAATAAACAAATGGCATAATATCAAATTAAAAAGCTTTTGCACAGTGAAGAAAATTATCAACAAAATGAAAGGCAGTCTTCTCAATGGGAGAAGATATTTGCAAGTGATGTATCTGAAGAAGGGTTAATATCCAAAGTATAGAAAGAACTCATACAACTAAACATCCAAAACCAAACAACCTGAATAGACATTTTTCCAAAGAAGACATAGAGATGAACAAAATACACATAAAAGATGCTCAACATCACTAATCATTAGGGAAATGCAAATTAAAATCACAAGATACCACTTCACACCTATCAGAATAGCTATTATCAAAAAAACAAGAAATAACAAGGGCTGGTGAGAATGTGGAGAAAAGGGAACACTCATGCACTGTAGATGAGAATGTAAATTTTTACAGTCACTATGGAAAACCATACGGAGGTTGCTTAAAAAATTAAAAGTAGAACTACCATAAAATTCAGCAATTCTTCTTTTGGATATTTTTCTGAAGAAAACAAAAACATTAATTTGAAAAGATATATGTACCCCATGTTCACTGCAGCATTATTTACAATCACCAAGGTATGGAAACAAATTAAGTGTCCATCAACAAATGAATGGATAATGGCAGATGACTGGGTAACCATTCATCCACCAACAGATGAATGGACAAAATGAAGTGTAGAATAAAACTGTTCATCAACAGATGAGGATACACACACATACAAAAAAAAAAAAAAAAAAAAAAAAAAAAAAGAAAAGGAAAGGAAAAAAAAGAAAAAAGAAAAAGGAAAAAAACCCACTGGAATATTACTCAGCCGTGAAAAAGAATGAAATCTGAAATCTTGCCATTTGTAAAAACATGGATACACTTAGAGAGTATTATGTTAAATGAAATAAGTCAGAGAAAAACAAATACTGTATGATTTAATTTCTATGTGGAATCTAAAAAAACAGAACAAAGGAGCAAACATGAAACAAAACAGACTCATAGATACAAAGAACAAACTGGTAGTTGCCAGTGGGGAAAGGAGTGAAGGGGATGGATGACATAGGTGAGGGAGATTAAGAGGTTATAAAATAAATAAGTCATAGGGATGCAATGTAGAGCACAGGGAATATAGTCAATAATACTGTAATAAATGTGTATGGTGACAGATGATAACTACACTTGTGATCATTTTGTAATGTACAAAGATACATACTGAATCACTATGTTGCACACTTACAACTAAATTAGTATTATAAACCAATTATACTTCAATTTGAAAAAGAAATAAATGTGGCAGGTCAATATTCTTACTATTTAGCCATTTATTAGGCTGCTGTAACAAAGTATAAAAACTGGTTGGCTTAAAACAACAGAAATTTACTGTCTCACAGTTCTGGAGGCTAGAATTCTGAAATGAAGGTGTTGGCAGGGCCATGCTCTAGGGAAGAATCCTGCCTTGCCTCTAGCTTCTGGAGTTTGCTGGCAGTCCTTGGTGTTCACTGGCTTATAGATGTGTCACTCCAGTCACATGGCCCTCTTCTCCCTATGTGTCTTCACATTGTGCATGTCCCTATCTGTGTCCAAATTTTCCCTTTTTATAAGGGCACCAGTCATATTAAATTAGGTTTCATCCTAATGACCTCATTTGAACTAGATTACCTTTGTAAAGACCCTATTTCCAAGTAAGATCACATTCTAAAATCCTGGAAGGTTAGGACTTCCACAGTGTTTTTTTTTTTGGAGGGCAAGTCAATGTGTAACAAGAAGCCACCAACAAAGTTTGCTTTTTCTCCTGAAATACCATAAATGTGCAAATTCTGCCTCTGTTAGGAACTACACTTGCTCCCCAACCCTACACTCCTCACTCTAGTCAGCTTTTCAGTTATCTGCTTTGCTCATCTCTGGGTTGGCCTAAGACTCTGCTGTACAATATATGATCCCTGCATCAGCAGCATCAGTACCTCTAGAAGCTTGCTAGAAATGGAAACTTGAAGGCTTCATCTCAGACCTCTCGAATCAGAGTCTGCATTTTAAAAGATCCCCAGGGGATTCATATGCACGGTGTTGAAGAATTACTTCCCATGAGAACGGTGGACTTCCAAAACTCAAGCAGGAAACTGCTTCTTCTCTTACACCTCACGAGACCCTGGGGAAGGGTCTGCAGGTGTTGTCTGTGCTGACTGCCTGCTTTCTTGTCATCTGCTCCCCTGACTTGCTCTGACTGTGTGGACCTCTGTCAGCATCAACCTCGTTTGACTCATCTTGGTCTCTACTGTCCTCATCAGTTCTCCTAAGTCTTTCTCCTTTCCGCGCTATCCACCATGCACTAAGATTCTGCTGCTGCTGCTGCTGCTTCTGCTGCGTAAGCACCAGCACACTATAAATAATTGTAAGTGCCACCACACCTGGAGTACAAGAAATTACAACCAAGCAACTCAAAGACTATCAAACAGATGTATTATTGTATCTGCAAACGACACCAGAGTGTTGGTTTCATTAGTTTCATAATGTGTACGATAACTCCTTCCCCCGTTACTAATATAATCCACAAAGCTGAAACAGAAGCTGCCCACCAGCTGGGAAAGTGTGTGATGTAAAGCAAAATCAAAATATTATGATACTGAAGTTATAAAAGTATGTATGTAATTATGCTGGCTCTATTTTGCAGTGGATTCTCTCTGAGGGAGAGAATGAAATCGCCACTCTTTCATAAAAAAGTAAAATTCCATTTATACAGGATACCATTTGTAACAGAAGTTCAGTGAGATGAAAATGAAAGTGACTGGCAGAAAAGCAATCAATAAGCCATAGAAGACATGTTATTTTTATTCTATGTGTAAATTCTAGTTCACTAATTAAAAAAAAAAAAAGGAATGCTGAATTTATTATACTTCATCGTCATTTAAGTAAAGTATTATTTTTAATAAAATTTTAGGATAAATTCCCAACTCTTCCTTTTTAGAAAATTAATTTGGACCATCTTGATAGCTATTTACTCCATTAAGATAAAATTTCACTATCTGCTTATGAAAAAGATGCAGTTTTCCTATTGTTATTGACATGTGATTCTTCATGTCTCAAAGAGCTGGATTTTTTTTAAAACTAGGAATACTTATTACTCATTTTTTTCCTATCTTTTAATACAAATCCAAATGATGTCTTACATTTAAAGGTATGTTGTCACTACCTATATGCAATCACATGAAATTGTTTAGCTTTAAAAAAAAATCTGTATCTGGTTCCATTTCCTAAATCAGTATTTTTTTTTAATGTGACCAATGTTTAAAATGGAGTTGTTTGCCTGAAACTTGATCCTTACCAATTCTTATCAATGACATCCAGTTAGACTGAGATGTTGAGATTCAAATGGGAAATATTCAACAATAAATACTATCTTTTTATATAGTATATGTCATGCTCTTCCTTTAAATGTGCTTCTGGCTAGGCATACAAGAAAGAAAACATTTATGACCAGGAAAGTGCATGCACTGAAAAACAGAGCAAGCTGGATGGAGATTGACATTTTACACTGCGAAAGGCAAAGATCGACTCAGACGAGATAGAATTGGAGCTCAGTGTTTCTTGTTCTGCTAGTAAATCACTTATATGGCTCTAGGCACTTAATTAACCTCCCTGGACCTCATTTCCTGTCTATACAGGTAGGCCTCTACTTATGACAGAAAGGGGCTTCTTATATGAAATATGGAAATGAGATAAATAGAAACAATGTAAGTAAAAATACTTTCCTATTCAATCGTCATTAAACACACAGTTTGAACACCTACCTATTTCCAGGCCACACTGGTGACTTGAGGAACTAACTCACAATCTACAGAATATATCATACAGTGGGAACAAAGGGCAGTGTGGGCAGGAGAAAACTCCTCTGATGTGCAGCTGGAAGGACCAGGCTTAACTCTTACTAGTTAGGTGAACCTGGATATATCACTAAACTCTTCCATCTTAATTTTCTCACTTAAAAAATGAAACAATACCCTTATCTGTCTGGAAAAGAGAGCTATAAATTGAAAGTGTTATACAAACATTAGTTCTATTATTTTTATTAATTTATAGAAACTTAAAATGTGTAAAACTACGTTGCCAAACTACCCACTAGAAGAATGACTGTAGTGCTTTAAATCTTATCACATAGTTTAAAAGGTACAGAATGGAAAGTAGGAATTAGGGTAAATACATTGCTCATAAAATATGATATGGAAATCCATAACTGTAGTTTATTTTCTAAGCTCCAGCATAGAATTTGCCAAGAATCTGGGCAATCACTCATCTCTTAACTATAAAGCCTTTTCAGATGAAAGATTCTCTATGAATTCAAAGTAACTTTGTTGACAAGGTTTTATCATCAACTCTCAATCCACAGACCAGGTGATCAGCCCCTGAATAAGATCAGTTCTCTTTGGTGGATGCAATTATTTTGCATGAATATGGCTTCAGTAGGAGTCAGGGTCTATCTGCTTATTGTACAGGCAGAGATAAGCTCCTACATCTGGAGAGGTCTGTTGTATTTTATAAATGTTCCCTTACTGACTCTGGCTGGACCTGGAAGGGTGTCATTCCAGAGAATGTAGAGTTACGCGTGAGGTGGAAAGCAGGGATGGAGAAGCACTGAAGGGGTGTCCCAAGTGAGAGAGGTAAGAGGAATAGGAATCATCAAACCACGGGTTATCACCTAATAGTGACCTGGGGAAAATTTCATCACCTCTCCGCTCCTTGGTTTTTCCCTTCAGTAAAACATTAATAACGATGGTCTCCAAGGGTAATTCAGAGTGAAATGGAATGATAGGTACTGAGCACAGTGCCTGCTACACAGCAGGTGCCCTATAAGGTAGCTATTCTTTATCATCACCATCATCATCACCCATCATCATCATCTTACTCTCTTTCTTCCTCTAGGGTCACATATCCTGGGGCTGCCTGCTTTCCAGAATTTTGGGGTTAAAGCTGTGCCTGTAGCCATTTTTTTCTTGCTTCTGGGATGATGACTTTAATTAATGTTCTAAATCTCTCAAAGATAATCTCATGTTATTTGTAATCAACTGAGACTACCAGGCTCTTTCAGCCTTATCCCCTCTGTCATAGGAGAAAGTGGGGCCATTTTTTCTTTCCCTTCCATTACAAAATATATGCAACATTTGTGATTGTTTCTCCTGTTGAGTGTCTGTTGCATGACTTTAATCTTATTCCACCTTCTCAGTCTTGTCATTTTATCACAAATGGAATTTCTACCTTTGTCAAACAGTTTATAACTTCTTGACCTGAATTTCTTTGGGAATCATTCTCCAATCAGCCCCTGATTTTTCTTTAGGAAATTTATATATAACAGAGCACAACTTCTTATTTTTAATTTTAATATTTAAAGAAGATATTTATTGTAGAAGCTAGTGATTTAATGAGATAGTTCCATTTTATTTTAGTGTTTGTCTATGTCATTCTCCTGTACTGTAATAGTTAAGATGTCATGAATATTTCCATTATTAATATTTTATTAACATAAGAAATAATCTATGTGCTTTTCATCTTTGTGTCCCTACTAGAGCAAGCAGCAGGTTTTTCAGTGAATAAATAAATAAAGGATTTTTATGCAGGAAAAGGATTTCTGTAGTTATAAGTTTATTTATGGTAGAGAACTTATGAAAAAAAAATAAAGTGAAGCTATATCAGAGAAAAAAATCTAAGCAAGAAAGGTAGAGATTAATCTTCACATCATAATTATGACTGAAACACCAATATATCCAGTGGCCTTATCTGAAAGTGTGAGTACTGTTTTCTGCAGATAAGGTGCCTGTAACAAACAAGAGTATTTATTCTGCAGTAGAATTCTGCAGTTCAAATGCTCAAAAAGAAAACCCAGGAACCATAACTTTCCTTCCAGAATCTTTTGCTTATAGGATATTTAGAGATAATTCTCTGAAAAGAGTAAAATTAAATTATACATAAAGAAGAAAAAAAATTAGTCTGTTGAGGAAAGACCTCCATTGAGAAAGCATTTGTGAGGGTCTTGGCTGCACTTTGAGAGGACATTTTAAATTACAGTGAACAGGTAAGTGACAGCTACCACAGGAATAGTGAGTCACTGAGAAATACGAGTTAAAGACAGGGAATTTAGTGGAGTTATTTACCAAAATCAGTATCACTTACACTGTCTTAAAAATTAAGATAATCCAGCATTTGTCTACTAGGTTACAAATGGTAAGGATTCTGTCCCTGAAAGCATTTTTTAGTGTAGCAATGTTATTACTAGTAACAATATTAATTATAAAAAAATTAGGACACAGCATAATTAGTTTTCAAGATACTATTTTCTCCTATCATTCTGAAGGAGATAAATATTAGGAAATCATTTTATAGTCAAAATTTTCCAGAAAAAGCCATGGAAAACACCCCAAATTCAAGCAAAAGGATTACTTATCACTTAAAAAGATAGGGAAGGAAATGGATGCTTGCAATCCATTTAGCAAATAATAAAAATAGCTAACAATTTTTTTAGCACCCGTTACCTGATGAAAATTGATACACCTGCACAAAAATCCCATGAGGTAGGTGCTGTTACTGTATCTTTTTTACAAATGGGGAAACTGAGGCACAGAGACATATAACTTGCTCAATGTCACAAGTCTGATTAATGAGAGATAATGGAAGGTGAATTCTGGCAGCCTGCACTCAGAACCTAGACTCTTATATTCTACATAATATGGTTTTCCAGAGAGCAAAATCCCAAAGTATGATTCATTCTGAAAAGGATAAATGTTTAGATGATGGTGCACAACATGAAGCATTTTCCATAACACACTCAATTCAGTTACCAGCATTAACAATTCTATTTTAAGAAATCTCAGTTCTCATTAATTAGATTTGGTTTTTCAATTTGTCTTTGTTGAATGTCTCCAGCCTGGGGTCACACTGTGATGACTGTGTACAGCAGTAATGAATGTTCAGACCACCTGGAAGAGCCAATATGCAGGCAAGTTTTCAGGCCTTGCCTAGAAGGATTCTCTTTATATTGTCAGGACCCAGTGATCCCAGATGGCAACTCCCCTGCTGTGCTTCCATACTGAGCCAAATCTCCACTGAGATCAGGAAACTATGCAGTTACTATGCCTTCAGCTGACTCAACTTTGCTTAAATAATTAAAAAATTTTTATTTCGCACAACAAGGAGACAAAAGGTAGGGACACTCCAAGGTTAAATTCAGTGGCTCAACACTACCATTCAGGACCCAGGTCTTTTCCATTTTGTCACTTGGTCATTCACAGTGAATTAGATCTGTCTTGTCATAAGATAGGAGTTATAGCCAGGCTGATAATAGCCAGATGAAGCGGAAAGCATCTTTCCTAGACCTTTTCTCATGTTTTATCACTAGGTCACAGGCACCCTAGGTCGACACCGGCAAGGGGAATGCAGCTGCCATGACTGACTGACAGAAGCCCTACAACTGGGGAAAGGATCCCTTTCCCTAATTACGTGGAAGAAGAATGGAAACCCAAACGCCTTGGTCTGCCAGCAAGGAAAAGGAGCAAAGCTTGTGGATGGGGCATCGACAGTGCACACTATAGGGGGATCAACAGTTCACTTTGAGACTGTTCACCTCTACGTTAAAAAGGAAACAAAAAAACTACCTTCAATTCCAAAAGCTATATTCTTAATACTGCCCACTTTTCTGTTATGAGAAAGGGTCATTGGTGTTTTCTGCATTCAGAGACATTTTCCATCTTCCTAGCTCTGCTTTAACTCCATGTTCTTTAACTTTGCGGGAAAAATAGGATGCAAATAAGATACTCAAACAGAGGAAGCAGAAGCATGATACACTAATACTTCAGTAGCTGAAGGGAAAGAAGAACCTGAAGTCGCTTGACAGATGGATCAAATAATTCTTTAATGGATTGTCTTCCTTTCCCATGAAAGTTCAAATTCTCATCCCAGATAGGGATGGGGGAATGGTGGAAAAAGCACAGAGAATTTGGCATTTCCAGCACTTACGGCCTGGAAGTAGTGTGCTTTTTTTGTAGTGTCCTCTTAAGTGACACTCCATTAATTTCCCTCTCTCTATTGGTACAATAGGAATAATGCAGATCTACTACAGGTTTATTATGAAGCTCAAATGAGATATTGTCTGTAAAAGCATTTCATCAGTTAGAAATACTTTCAGCTATAAGTAACAGGAAATTAAAATACTAATACTTTAAACAAACAGAAGGTCATTGTTTTCCTATAACAAGACATCTATCTGTAGGTAGGTGGGCATGGGTAGCACCTCCACGGCATCATCAGTGTCTCAGGATCCTCGTATCTTTCCTTTCCGACTTTCTCAGCAAAGTCAGCTACTTCATGGTCACAGGTTGGCTGCTGGAGCTCTAGGTATTCCCGAGTTACACACAGACAAAAGTGAGAAGTCTGTTTGTCTATTCCCTTCTTCTCAGAACTAAATGACATGGCCACATCTACCTGCCAGAGAGGCTGAACAAGCATTTGGCTTTTCCATCTGTACAGTAGGAGAGAGTCAGGGAGAGGAGTAGGGGTGGGGGTGAAGGTAGGGGTGGGGTGGGGATAAGATACTCAACAGTGTCTGCCACGAGCATTTTATAAAGTGCTAACTCTGGGTAAATGTTAATTACCAGGGTTCTAGTTGAAAGTTTCCTGAAAGTAAATCAGACACTAAATAGATGGTAGATGAGAACTAGTAAAACATGTAAGAAGAGGAGGAAGTTAAAATGCTAGCTTATTTAGAGGGATGCTTAGCTTCTACTTTATCACTGTGGAAAACACCACAAGGTCGTAACTGTTACCTTTCTCACAGGAAGGCATGTCCAAAACAGGCCTCCAAGTGAAATGCTACAAAAAGCTTGGATTAATTGGGCAACATTTCCTATTCTTCTCATCATGTTTTACAAGCAGATAAAATAATTTTTGCCCTTTCCAGCCCCTTTTTAGTATGTGTCAGTAGAATGGAGTGTCAAAAAGGACTTACAATGCCTAAAACATTTAGAAATTAAAATAGTATGCAGTAGTACCATGACCTTTTCAATATGCTGGATTTTCAATTGTTCAGCCATTCCTCTTGTTCTTTTTCCTGACTCTTCTTTATGAGAGGAAAAGGTGAATTGGCACCTAAAGTATGGAGTACTCACGGGAACAAAAACAGCACATCATTAAAACAATTCAGGGGCAATCCCGCACTGCTTCAGAGTGGCAGGAGAACAAAAGAGGGTAACTTTATTAATTGTGATGAGGCTGGGGGAATCAGTTCAGAACCTTGCCTTACCAATTTTCCTCTGATGTGCTCTGTATGTACCCAGGGCTGCATACAGATTTCTATTCATGATCAATATGTGACCCTGCCTACTCTAAAGAATAAAAACTAATAAATCCCCCAATGGGTTTGCTATATGGCTTCTCTGAGGGAAAATGAGTTGCTTCAGTGTGATCTGTGACATCTCGTGGAAGAAGCTTTCTGGGGATGCCCAAGCCTCTCCCCTGGGTTTCCCTATCCCTCTGCCTGTGTCCCATGTAGAAATTACACATGGTATTGCGAGTTTCCATTCACCCTCTTGGTCTCCCAGACAAGTGTGATTTCCTTAAGGGCACCTAGCACATGCCTGGAAGACAGGAGGAATTCACAAAATGTTTGCCTAATTATTGCTACCCTGTGCCAAGGAGCAGCTAGGTCTGCGACCAAGAGGCCTTCTCTCCTGCTAGTCAGAGATTCCCCACCTCTGAATAGACTTGAGGAAACAGCAGTCATGTCGCATGTGTGACAGCCTGCTCCACCATCTCCAGTCTTATCCCCAAGCTGATTTGGTACAGCTCTCCATATACTATCGCATTAACAGACCTAAGAATTCTGTAGATGCCAGCAGCTATACAGCCAATCTGACACTTTCTTACAGTGAAAGAAGAGGCAGGTATCATTTTTAGATGATAATGGTAATTTCACAAATCAAAATAAAGTTTAAAAGCCCAGTGCCTCATGCTTGTATTTTTATCCATCTCCTTTCTTGTTTCATTCCCCAGAGGTAGGTGGCTCCAGAAACCATTAGCCAAGATGATTAGGAAGAGCCAGTCTCAAACAGGTATTTGCACATTCATACTAGATAGTTGTCTGAGCAGAGCAGGTGCTGGCATATGGCACTATATATACAGCAAGGGAAAACCACTCTTTTTCTAATTCTATTAAAAAGGCGGGGGGAGGGAATGCACAAATGGTAACACATGTGAAAGTGAATGATAAAGTATATTCTATTGGCTGAGGGAGAAGCCTCTGGAGGGGAAGGATGGGAAGTTCACACCCCAGAGCTGCCACTTTGTAGCTATGTGACCTTGGTTACTCAACTTCTCTAACCCTTGGTTTCCATCTATGTAGGATGGGGATGATGATAGTGTCTGTATTACATGGAGCTGTTAGGAGAATGAGAGGTGATTTACAGGGCTTGGCTATAGTTGAGTCCTCAACAGGCATAGGTTGTGAATGTTAGCTATTACTATGTGACAGTGGCCTGCCATTGCTCTTCTAGGAGGCTGAACATTTAGAGTAAAGACAGTGCAAGGGTCAGGAGACCTGAGCTACAGACTCAGCTCTATGACAAACTACAGACTCTGTGCTGAGCAGTACATAGGGCCTCAGATTTCTCATTTAATAAATGAACAGGGTTTGAATGAATCATTTTTTGCCCGGTGATTCTGGAGACTCTGGATTCTAGCAACCAATGCAAAACAATCTCAGAATTTAGTTCTGAGTATTTTCCATGTGTCTGGATGTAGCAAAGATCGGTTTCCTGGGAGCATCCCTTGATAGGCTCTAAGCCTGTATGAGGCCCATGCCCACAAAACAGAATGTGTATTTGCAAAGCACAGCTACTAGTCCTCTCTGCCAGCCCACAAATGAGCACAGGGGACACTGAGAACAACTGTCCTGACTGGCTCCAACCTCTTCACAGCTCTGAAAGCCACTCCTTTTTGGGTTCCAGGACCCAATTTCAACACCAAGCAATTCTCAGGCACCAGCAGTATATCTAAGAATTCAACTCAATTTCGATACTATCTACCCAGAGGTAGCATCAGATTTCACAAGTTAAGGGCTCAGTCCTATAAGATGTGTACCGCCTTCATCCCCAACTAAAGACACCAAGCCAGGTTGTTAGCTGAACTACTGCAACTGGCTATAAATCAGAGATTCCTTTTACTCCCTTCTCAGGTTCGATGATTCACTAAGGAGGCTCACAGAACTCAGGGAAACACTTACTTATGTTTATCAGTTTATTAAAGGATAAGATAAAGGATACAGATGAACATACAGACGTAAGGATACATACGGCAAGGTATGTAAGAAGGGCCACGGAGCTTCCATGTGCTCTATAGGCCCATGTGTTCACCAGTCCAGATACTCTCAAAACCCAGTCCTTTTGGGTTTTTATGGAGGCTTCACTACATATACATAATTGATTAAATTATTGGCTATGGGCAACTGTTTCAACCTGCAGCCCTTCTCCCATCCTGTTGTTCAGCGGTAGGACTGAAAGATCCAGTCCTCTAATCACATGGTTGGTTTTCCAGTAAACCAACCCCCATCCTTAGGTGCTTCTGAAAAGTCACCTCATTAACATAAAAAAGACACCTTTGTTGCTCTCAACTTTTAGGAATACCAAGGGTTTTAGCAGCTGTATGCCAGAAACAGAGAGAAAGACCAAATATGTATATTTCTTATTATAAGCCAAAATATCACCAAATACGTATACTTCTTACTATAAATCACAACTTATTATAATCACCTAAACCCTCCTGGCCTCAAATACCCATTTCCCTTGGTCATTGCCCAAGGACACCTTTCTGGTTATGCCTCACCCTCCAACTTTCATTCCAATAATGCTTTGTTCATCTCCTTGCTCCAATCTCTCATTCTTCCCCACCAAACTCTTTCCTTGAACCCCTTCACAACCCCTTTTCCATGACTCCAAATAGTTACCAACATCCTCAACTTCTTCAAGCAGCCTTCCCTCAATCTTTTCACCTGCACAGACATTTGGTTATCATCTCATAAAATCATTGGTCTTACAACCTTCATGAGTGGAGGCTGCATTTTCTCTCCTACACCCTGTGGCGCTCAGCATTGGGAAGTAGCATCTGCAGCCCATTACTTCTGCCTCTCGTCTCATAAATGAAAACCCCTGTCTTCCTCAAGCTCCTGACAACTAGACACAGTCCCCATCTCTGGTTTCCTCTCACTCATTAACTGGTGACTTTGGCAACTCACTGTCCCCGTCTCTATTCCAATTCCTACCACCATTCAAATGTGCATGCAGCTGGCCTGCTCAGCATACAGCCTCTCAGGTTGACGACTTCTGTCTGTTCAAACATTTTCTCTCCAGTTGAGTAACTCAAATCCACTTCCACAACTTCAGAGCTTGTTTGGAGGTTCTAGCAGGGGAGCATATCTACTCATATACCCTTGACCAAGAAGTACGGTCCTCCTCTATTGGGGAAGGTCATCTTCTCCGACCAAGTGTGCAGCTTTGGGAGGGATGTACATGGAGGAGTGAGGGAGGAAGGGGACACCTGCTTAGCCAGCCAGATTAGCCGAATCAACCCTGGCGATCAATGGGGTGACAGATGTCACAGCCAGATCACCCTCACCACTTCCACATCTTGTTCCTTGCCATGACCTGAAATTTTGTCACTTTTGAAATCTCTAATTAAATCATCCTAGGCTTCCGTCATAGGTCATCACTTTTAAAGATTCATTATTCATTTACTTTCTTTATAACTGGTTGTCCACTTTATCAAAACAGCCAGTCCCTTGACCCATCTACTTCCTCTTTATTCAGGAGCCTTCTCCTGCTTGATCTCCCTCTTAATCAAGCTTGGATATCATGGTCCATAGTTTCAATCACTCTCTAGACAAAATTCTCAAGTACTTTTTGTCGCAGTCACCTGACAAAATCCCAACTCCAGATGAATTCAGTATCTGCTTTCTGCACCTCTACTCGAGCTGCTGAAACAGCTGGAGAACAAGAAATTACAAAAGCAGACAAACTGATAACAGTATAAACCCATGCTTTCTAGTAATCAGGGTAAACTAGGTTATGTTGTGGTAACAAACAAAATGAAACAAGATGAAGCAAAGCAAAACATAAACAACAAATCTCAAATATCAGTGGCTTGACACAAGTTTATTTTCTGCCTCTACTGCAAGTCCAGAATGGGGTTCTGCTCATCTTAGTCATTCAAGGACTCAGGAGGATGGAAGCTCCACCTGAATTTGTGCTTCCCGGTCATTGCAGCTGGGGGAAGCAGCATGCTGGTAAGTGCATTGCCTTTGAACACCTTCCATTCATCTTATATGGGCCAAAGGAATTCAGGTAGTCATACCTGAGTTCAAGAAGCTGGGAAACTGCAATCTTACCATGTGCCAGGAAGCAGAAGAACCAAATACGGCTGTTTATGAACAGCCAGCAACTGCCACAGTCAGCAATCTCAGCTGCTCCTGACATTCTTAATGTTTTTCCAGTTAGCTTCCTCTTTCCACAGCAATAATTTCAAACTTCCTTTACTCTACTCAGCCTCTGACTCTGTCTTATTCGTGTGCTCCCACAGCTGTGTGAGTTGGAGAGATATGAGAACAGTCCTATGACAGTGCCTGTGGGAATCTACCATCTACAGTTTCCTCATCTGTAACATAGAGGTAGTAACATCTGCCAAGCTTACTTCAAGGCCAGGGGAGTTTAAAAATTAACTGAGAACATATTTGAAAGTACCCCAAAGAGGTAAATGCTACTTTTTGTAATTATAAATTGTTATTATTATTATTTATTATTTCACAATACCTAACATGCAAAACAACACAAAATAGGAATATTAGCATTGCTATGGTTTAGATCCAAATGGGCTGACTTTTTTTTTGCCTGTTTACTGATATATTCCCAGTGCATACAGTGTCTAATACATAATAGGCACTCAGTAAATATTATTGAATAAGTAAGTTTTTATAAAATATGTGGTCTGATTTATAAAGACAGTTTCACTAATGTAGGAGGTTAAATACTTTGATCTAAGGTTACATACTAGGAACTATTACCTAGTTCTGTATACAATTGAGTATTTTCTTGTTTATCCAATGTTAAATTAAGACTGTGTGTTGGGAAGTGTACAGAAGAAATAAGATCAAAGAAATAAGATCAAAGTCCTATCTAATGGCATTTTGAAAGTAAAGTTTTGCTTGCTAAATTTTCCATACTATAAATGCTGTTCAAGTTCATATGAGTTTTGTTTATGCATATTAAAATATTGTTATTATCATAAATTTAAAATGAATTATTTAATATATGTGGCAAATGTCTTTTTTTTTTTTTGCCAAAAGTCTTTTCATTATATATTAGACAAGGCAAATACATTACTTAAAGTATGGCATGATAATTTAACAGGAGATATTCACAATTGATCTTTTTTTTTTAAATAAATTGGATGCAACTCAATATTTACTCAGAAAATTTGTCATTTTTTATTTTGTATAAAATAGTCCTTGTCTTCATTTTTAAAGTTATATTTTATAGCAGTAGTATACATGAATAGATATGCAGTTATTATTTATTTAGTTTCCCTTGTAAATGCACTGCTTGCTAATATTTTCAAAATAACTGTTTACGAGTTCTTAATCTTTGAAAATATTTGTAACTCTGGGCAATTTTTTTAAACTTGCAAAATTCAAAAAGCAAGCCCAGTGCATTAGCCTTTAATTAAAAACTTTTTTTTTCAAGTAGTATGGCTCTCTCTCAGAATGGACAGCAAACATGATGTTTAAAGTGGCCACTGTAAGTGAAAAGCCATCCTGAGAAGTCACATCCAGCAGTGACAGCTCCGGAAATGCTTTGCATTGCAGAGGAAGAGCCTTGTGCCTCACTGCAGGCTGCAGACACCAAGTCCAAATCCCTCAAAGTTGCAGCGTCCTCCCACATCCCCATTCTTGTCCAGAGATCACTGAGATGCTCAATTACACCTGCTGAGAGCAGCACTGATTCTCTCTTGATCTAATTCTCCTTATCAAAATCATCTCTTTTAATGTTCTCTACATTTAAACCTTAGGCAATGCCTTGCTACTCATCTAATAACTAAAGCTAAACTGTTAATGATTACTTGATATGATCCCCTTCAACAACTCAAAACATGTTTGGGCATCTATTACAAGTGAAAGGCTAGGCTCTGGGTGTCTATGAAAGCAGTTAGAAAAAGATCTCTTTAAGGATTTCTACCTGTAGACAATATACAATTGTATTCGATTGAAAAAAATCTAACTAAAGGTAACCAAAATTTAATGAGAAGGTGTTATGGGCCAGTCATTGTCCTGGGCTCTGTGTATACACAAGCGAATAAGATTCCTTCCATGCCCTCAAGGAAAGCATGGCACCACAGGGCAGAACTTACAAATTGGTGCTGGCAGGCCCACTCCTGCCTGTAGGTTTTTTTTTTTTTTTTTTTTTTGATTGGCAGAGTGCTTTAGCAAATTTAAGACTAAACTTGAAATTGTGAGATTTCATATAAAAATCTAACTTTCCAGTTTCTAGAGGGAAAAATAGTAAGATCTGGTCCTGTTAGCCCCATATTCCTGGAACCCTCACCCAACACTGAGTGACAGCCTCCTCACTTTGACGAGGTGTGAGTTTTACAGTTTGCCATTGTCTTCACCAGTCCCTTTCTTCCTGACACTAAACTTGAGTCATAGTGGCCATTCATCCAAGAGTTTGAAAAAATACTAGAGAAATATTTGTGTACATATGTCTACGTCAAAAGTGGGAAATGAAAGGCCCAAAGGACCACATTTTCAGGAAAAGGGAGGAGAGCATATTCTGTTAAAGGGGTAAAAATAACCCAACATATTTAATGTGCAACTAGCAGGCCTCCATCACTCATTTAGTCACCTGCTCCACCTCTTTAAACATTTGCATTTGGGGCCCCTGCTTTGGGGGGATATCAGTGTAAAGTGCAAAATGGGAGGAAGAGATAGAAGGAACCATATGGGGTTATGGGATACACAAAGAGAGACAGGGACAGTTAGTACATCTGGAAGCGCTTCAATCAGATGGCAGCATTGTGGGTAAGGCAGGAAAGGTCACTCAGAGAGAAGTGTCATCTTGAACCAAATTCTGAAGGTGGGAGAGCATTTAGTAAATACTAGTGAAGTAAACGATAGTCAGAGTGAGGTGCCATGGAAGAGGGAGGGGTGAATGGGTGATTATACTAAAGTTATAAGCTCTGATGCATATAATATAATATTTTAAATGGGCTCCAAAAAGACAGACATGAGCATCTCTATCTCATCCTTTTGGCGCCTCCTTTTTCTAGCCATCATAGATCATTTTCATTATGCTTTTCAAGACCACCCCCGAATAAGGCTAAAATGTAGCACTACTCCATTTTTGGATGGTGCAAAATCATCTCAAAATCAGGCCCAAGTTGTGTCTTTATCAGCCAAAAGATCACAGGTAATTCCCCCAAGCTTGGGTCAAGGGGGAGGTGACAGAGCAGCAGGAGGAGGTGCCATGAGAATCTGAGCCAACAGCTCACCAGCATATCTGCCTTCAAGGCTTGCTGCAGCATGACCTTGTTTGCACCACTTCCACTTGATTATGGAGGGCTGCTGCCCACGCCCAAGTCTGTGGCTCATGAATTCAACAGCTTCCAGTTCATGACGGGTAGCTGAGGCTGTGTGGTTACTTGATGTTCTGTCATTCAGTCTTTCCTTGGCTCCAGTTTTACTCCAAGTTATTTCTCAAAAGAAGAATTATTTGTTGAAGTGAGCATATTTTGCTCTGAAACCCCAAAGGTTGCAGCACTGTAATTCTCTTATCTGGATTTGTCAGAGGCTTAATACAGCATTTCCATTTGCAGGAAGTGGTCTTTATGAATTGGTACAGAGAAGAAAAGCATTTGTCAGATCAATAGTGGCCTGCTTGATGCCAAAGGATGTGTTAATTTGTTCCATAAAAGATAGCACATTTGAGGCAGGAGTTATAATTGGTGTCACAACCTGATTAAGTTTATGATAATCCACTGTTTTTCCCCCAAATTCATCTTTTTTCTGCACAAGACAAATAGGGGAGATTTATCGGAACATGATAGGAATCACCACCCCTTATCTTTCAAGCCTTTCCAGGGCTGTAGAATTATTATTAATGTACTACTTTGGTAGAAATGGGACAGTTCCAGGGGTTTCCTCTTGGCCCTTCCTATCATAATAGCCTTCACTTCAAGGGTCAGGAAGTGAGGGTTCTACCAGTTGCCAAATACACTTTGGGAAATTGCAGAAATAACTACAAGGCTAGGTTTACAGATCCTCAGGGCCCTCTGGGAGAGGGACTCAAGCCCAAAGTCCATTTATTATCTGTCATTCCTATGTCCCCACTCTAACTGGTAGAATCTAAAATGTGGGGAGTCATTTCAGAGCCAGTGTCCAAAATTCTGGAAATGTCTGGGTATTTTCCTTTCCCCAGAGGGATTATATATCACCTTGATAAACAAATGCATTTCCTTTCAGGGAAAGAGAGAAAGAAATTTTATAGTACATTATTGTTGCAATCTCATTGGGTCCTTTTTCAAGAGGTCCTTCTTCCCTTTCTTTTAAGGGACCCTGTTAAAGAGCTTAGATCGGTGGACTGGTGAGAGTCCACAACTCTCTACTGTGGCTATTTAAATCAGATATCTGTCCACTAGGTTTAATTTTTTTAATGTTACAAATGAACTTTATTAGGCTGACAATCCATTTCAGTCCCAGGGACACAATGATCAAAAGTCACTGCAAAAGATCTCTATGGATAAAATCATTCAGATTAGGACTCTGACCTGTTGTCCAGTATAATAATTTTGTCTACCTTGTCTCTCTGGTGGCTCAGTGCTGTCAGTTGGCCTCTACAACTCTTGGTAGCCCCTTTGCTATTATTATACTCTCATCCCTAATCTGAAAAGGCACAGACACCACTGAGATTTTCAAGGATGCTGGTGCTCCCCTTATTAATAAACTCTTCAATACCTTCATGATGGGAGTGTCTTCTGGACCCTCCATGGGGCCATGGTAAGCAGCGGATGAGCCAGTTATATATGACTGATCCATGCCAACAATTTTATCTTCCTAATCCTTTGAATTTCTTCTTATTATATCTACTTCACTTAATGAAGACCACTGTTGGGTCCTAGTTTAAGTCAACCAATCAAGCAAACTCTTTATAGGGCTGTTCCCAGTCACTCAAATTAAATATTAAATCTAGAATTTATGGTAACTGCACCCATACTAACAAATTTGCCTATACCCCAAATTATGTTTTTTACCTTCTCCTGTCTAAAACCATTAGATTCCATTCCCAGTAATTTGTTCCAGGTTTCTGATATCCTCGCAGGGTCTGATGAGCTCTGACTCTAGTTATAAGTCTGGGGACAGTAAGTATTGGAGGTTGTCCATGAAGAGGTTCTGTAGCCCTGTGAAAGGTGAAATTTCAGAATCTTTAAGCTAGAGGAGGCTAAGTTCAAACAGGGAAGAAGGGCAGCTCAGTGGGATTTAGAAGTTAGTGATTGTCAGTCACTGAAATTCACCCAATGTCCTCATTCCAATTTTTGCACTTTCTCAATCAATATCCATACTTTTACATAAGAGACCTGGCAAGTCTATGAATTCCATTTGGGTTATAATTGTGCAACTTACAGGATAAAATTTATACATTAGCCATATGGCTATAAAAGATATTTTTAGGGCAGTCTTAGAAGCTCTCTGGTTCTCTGACTGTGCCTTTAGCTGAGAATTTAAAATGTTAACCTTTTACTTAAAAGCAACCAGTCCACACCATAATCCTTACAGTCCTTATTTCCTCTAAAAATCCTATTGTAACAGTTAGTAGTTTCTCAAAGGTGTTTCTTCATTCCGGAAAACTGTAGATAATTATTTTGCCACTGCTTTCTATGGACTACCAGTATCCCATTTTTCATTGGCAAAGTCTTAACTACTTTCTAATCTAAAGAGGCCATATAGCTAATCCCAGATTCCTGTCTTTGAATTTCTGCATCCGGGAACCACTTCAGGAACCAAACACTGTTTTATCAGTCAAGGTTTTGCCAGGAAAGCACTTACCTCTTTAGTTTACAGCAGGAAGGGACGATTAAATACAAAGGGAATTACAAACTTATAAAATTATTGGGAGGACCAGGCAATTAAAGTTCATGGAAACATACTGCTGGCTTTGAAGAAATCTGGAAATCCAGGAGTGATAGGAAGTGACTGGTGATTACAGCTGCTTACAGTCCTAACATATGTAATTCACAAGAGCTTATCCAGAAGCGTCAGGGAATTTCACATCTATGAGCTACCCAGAAATCTACCAGCCACTGCTGTGGAAGAATACTGGCTGTTCTCTCTTCTGCCTTCCAAATTTTGTGCAAGATACCTTTCATTGGCAGAATCTAAAGGAGGCAGTAAGGGAGTGTAAGCATTGTAATTTCTAGGCTTCCAGACACTATAAGATGGGGAAGAGTTTGAATGCATCGAGATCATACTGAGTATAAACAGTCAATATTTTACACAGTATATAACCATCAGCTTCTCAAAAATATTTAATCTATAGCAACAAAAATTAATATATGAACATTCAACTTTTTCCAACTGCCTTTCCAATAAGTAGAGCATTATAGTTTTCCCATGATGTTTCTTCTTTTTCCTCACGTTTCTGAACCAGTTATTTTGAGACTTTAAGATGAGACTAAGTAGGTAAGAGGTAGATAGAGAAGGATTAAAGGATCATGGGCAGTAACTAGGGAGGGAGCTTTTTAGAGGGGTTGGAGAGAAAGGCTCAAAAAGTAGCTGCAATATAAAAGCTTGGGATGGAAGGGGAAAATGACTTTTAGAAGCACTTAGTGAATTATATGTTTATTTCACAGTGCTTGACAAACACGAAGGATTTTAGTCGTTTGGAGATTCCTTGGGCTGCTGCATGTTGTTCGTGTGTTTGTTTATAGCAGAGATTCTGCAAGGGTTGTCCACAGATCCCCGAGGGTCCTCAAGAACCTTTCATGGGTTCTGTGAAGTCAATATTTTTTGTAATAACACAAAGACACTGTTTGACTTTCTCACCATGATGAAATTTCTACTGATGTGCAAAAGCAACGGTGGGTAAAACTGCTGGCAGTTTAGCGAGAATCAAAGCAGGGCACCATGTTGTCTGAGGCAGTACATTCCTCACCATCACGGACCCACATTATAAAAATAAAATCTAAATGCCACTTTCACTTAATAATGTCCTTGATGAAGTAGTAAAAACTATCATTTTATTAGATATTAATTCTTCCATATACATCATTTTAATATTCTGTGTGACAAATGGCAAGTACATCTGTAAAGTGCTTCTGCTGCATACAGAATTGTGATGCTGTCTCAAGGAAAAGCACTTCTGTTATTGCGTGGTGAGCTGAACCAGCCAATGTTTTACACAGAGCTCCATTTTTACTTGAAAGAATGACTGACAAACCATCACTATTCAGACTTGGGTATTTGGCAGACATGATCTTCAAAATGAACAAAATGAATCTGTCACTTCAAGAAAAATAATTTATACTATATGTTGTCAATGATAAAATCCAAGCTTTTAAATAAAAATTAACGTTTCAGAAAACTTTTACCTAAACCACAAGTCTGATAGCTTCCCAATATGTATTTAAAGACTTTTGTAATGAGATTGGTAATGATATTAAGTAATGTGACTTTTTGTATTGGATAATGAAATGTGTCAACATTCAGAAGATCTACATAGCTCAGTGAACCAATATTTTCCAAATGATTGATGCATACTATTATAAAATCATACAAGGGTTAAAGATCCCATCAAAGTACAAGACAGATCAGTAGATTTTAATGTTACAGACCACCAAGGATTCACTGATACAGTTTCAGATGCCACTTTGCAGCTCACTTTTAAGTAGCTACTACTTGTTGAGTTTTGGTGTGTTATCAAAGAAGAATATCCACTGCCATGTGGAAAGGCTATTAAAATATTTCTTTCTTTTTCAATAGTATATTTATATGAGGCTGGATTCTCTTTGTATATTTTAACTAAAGCAACATACTGCAACAGTGTATGCAGAAGTAGATGTAAGAATCCAACGTCTTCTATCAAACTGCACATTAAAAAAGACTTACAAAATGTAAAACAATGTCCTTACTCTCACTCATTTTAATTTTACTTTGGTTTTTATTAAAATGTTATTTATGGTAACATGCAATGGGTTTAATCATTTTTAAAACAAATTAATCAATAATCATTCTCAAAATGTCTCAATTTTATTTTCAAATACAATAAATAATAGAAGATATAATTCATCTAATAAAAGATTCCTGGGGTCCTTGAGATGTTTATAGTGTAAAGGAGTTCTGAGACTAAAAAAAAAAAAATGGTAATTATTGGTTCACAGCACTACCGCGCAAATGGATAATGGCATTAAATTTGTTACATAAAATGTGGAGATGTATTTGTGTATAAGTTCTTTTCTCATATTAATGTGTGTTGTACACATCTATTGGCATAAAAATCTAGAATACCTTAAAAATTATCATGACTTCTTTTAAGAAAAACACATTGGGTCATGTTACATATATAAATTAATTTAGAAATATAGAAACAATATAGCAGAGTGGGAAAGCACCTGATTTTGGAGCCAAATATAAACTTAAATGCCAGTATAGCCACTGCTTTACTGTATTATCTTATACTGTATACTTTTTACTTAACCTCTTCGTTTTAATTTCTTCATTATAAAATAGAGATAATAATTCAGACTTCATGGGATTTATTATGTTTAAGCAGAATAATGTTTAGATATTCTTAGAACATAGGCTAAAGTGCTATTAGAGTGAGATAAAAACTTACAGCAGTTCAAACAAGATAGTTTATTTCTGTCTCTGTTAAAAGTTGAGTTGGTCCAGAGTAACCAGATATTTCTGTTCTACACAGAGACTCAGGAGCCCAGGTACTTTTCATTGTGTTACTTCTGCATTCCCTTCGTTCTTGTTCTATATGAGTGGCCAAGCTAGTTTATGAACACATCTGTATGCCATCCGGTAGAAAAGGGGCAAGAGAGATTGTCATCCAGGACGAGATGTTGTATTTATTTAAGTGATACAGAAACTGCACATGTCACTGCCCACATTCTTATGAAAAGAACTTAGTCATATGGCCTCCTACCTCTAAAGTAGGCTGAAAAATAGTCTCAAGGTGGACCATGCGTTTCTTTGAAAATTCATTACTATTGAAGAAGGAGAGAATACATGAGAAGCTTACTACCAGTTTGCTAAAGCTAATATGTGTTAAATACCTGGTGTAGTAACTGCTAATTCAGAAGTGCTCAGCAATCAGTGTCTATTTTTATTATAAGAGTAATACTATAACCAAATGTACATTTTGTCCAATAAGTTGAAAGGTTTACAGAAAAGTTTTTGAGAAAACTTTTCAGCAAAGTCAGATTTTTAAATGGAGGCAAAAGTTTGATATAAATACACTTTTCTTGGTTTAATATCAAGGTTCATGGCCTCAGGTTGCATTTCTACTTTCCTGCTATGTTTGAAAATTTTACCATTAGGGTCTAATTTCTTTGAATACACTGGGACTGAATAACACATTGTTATTAGGGGCTATATACCATCTTAGGATAAATTCATTAATTCACTATCTCCTGTCTCACTCCTCCTCCTCTTTCCCTATATTCTTGTAAAAATTCAAAAGAATCTATATGATGAAGCAAGAATTTCCCAGTTGGGTAGGAGAAGAGAAAAAACTAAGCAAGGAAAGCCAGAACCCTCTTTATAAGCTCAAGGCAAGTACTTGTCAGAACAAATGAGGGGCAAAATAGGTGAGTTTTAGTAGCAAAGAGGGAGAGTATGTGGTTCTGAGCCAGAGCTCAGCCTTGAGAGTGTAAGTCTTAGTGAAACTATAAGAGCATTAGGTACAAATAGCCAATTGGCTCATGAAAAGTTGGTCAACATCACTATAATAAGGAAAATGTTAAATCAAAATCACAGGAGATATCACCTCAGGTCTGTCAGAATGGCTATTATCAAAAAAGACAACAAGCAAGTGTTGTCAAGGATGTGGAGAAAAGGGAACTCTTGTATACTATTAGGGGAAATGCAAATTGCTGCAGCTACTATGGAAAACAATATGAAGTTTCCTCAAAAGATTAAAAAGTGAACTACCATATAATTCAGCATTTCCCACTTCTGGGTATTTATCTGAAGAAAATGAAAACACTAATACAAAAAGATATATGCAACCCTATGTTCAATGCAGCATTATTTATAAAAGTCAAGATATGAAAACAACCTAAATATCAGTAAGTGGATGAATGGGTAAATAAGATATGATATATATATACACACACACACAGACAGATAAACACACACACACACACACAGATACACACACACACACACACATATATATGTATAATGGAATATTACTCAGCTGCAAAAGAGAATGAAATCTTGTCATTTACTACAATGTGAATGCACCTCGAGGGTATTATGCTAAGTGCAACAAGTCAGACAAAGACAAACATCACATGATCTCACTTATACGTGAGATGTAAAAAACAAAACAAATGAACAAACAAAACAAAACTCAGAGAAAACAGGATGGTGGTTGTCAGGGGACTGGGGTTGTGATGGCTGGAGAGTAGGCGAAATAGGTGAAGGGGGTTAAGAGGTACAAACTTCCAGTTATAAAATAAATAAATCACGAGGATGTAAGGTACAGCCTGATGACTATAGTTAATAATACTGCATTGCATATTTGTAAGTTGCTAAGAGAGTAAATCCTAAAAGTTCTCATCTCAAGAAAAACATTTTTTTGTAATTTTATATGGTGATGGATGGTAACTAAACTTATTGTGGTGATCATTCACCTATATATACATATATATGCATATATGTAATCATTATATTGTACACTTGAAACTAATATAATGTTGTATGTCAACTGTACATCAATTTAAAAAAAGGTACTAGGTGCTCCGGAGGGGAGAGAAGGCAACAAAGTGGGGGACTAGAAGTGCTGATATCAAAGGAGCTATTTCACAGTGTTTTCCCAGGGACAGTCATACTTCAGAGGCTTTGGTGCAGCCGCATTTAGCTGGAGACAAATAAGGTATATGAAAGCTCCCAGGGCTTCAAGCTTTTAAAAAGCTTGTGCAATTTCTGGGGTTTGCTGTTATTTAATTAAGGCAAGCAAGAGGGTTATAAATTCAACAACTTTGTGATTGAAATTAATGTGCCCAGAAGTTAACTCTTGCCTTCACAGGTAACTGAAAAGTAAACATTTGACATTAAAACATTCTCTAAATTAAATCTGCCTGCTTGATGGCCTAGAACAAACATGGCTCCTGGAATTTAACCTTTTCAATGGTTGGCATCAGAGACAAATTAAATGGTGGTCAGTTAGGACATTACTAAGAGTTGCCATCTGGAAAGGGTGGTTAAGCATCAGAAATAATGTAATAAAAGGGGTAAACATGATTTCATTTTTAAGTGGAATTTCTTTCAGGAAGATTATTCTGGTACTAAAAAGAATAATTTGAATATCTTATGTAGGGTTGATGTTAATGCCAAAGAAAATTTGCTTAGAATTCTTTCTGTCTTCATTTAAACTGAGATTTCAAAAGCTGAGAATAAAACAATAGGTTATAGGTGTCAACTTGTGCACACATTCCAAAATAAAGTGCTAAAGCAGCATGCAAAGAAAGTAGACCAATTTTGCAGACTTAGGCAAGCATTGAAGGATATAAACAGGTCTGGGTTGAAGAGGCTGGGGAAAGGAGTGCTTTGGGGAGAAAGTTGTTGGAATAACAATGGTATCCCATCTTCAGTAATGTTGGAGTGGTAGGGTATGCCACTCCTCTACTTCAGGGAAACTATGTAAAAAGTTTGTTATGTCCCTAAAGTTTGTAGGGAAAAGAGACTGGAAAAGCATAAAGATAAGAGACTATGGCTGGTTTGCTGCTGTCTAGTGGTTACATCTCCGAGCAGTAGCAGGAAGGGAAGAGTCATAAGGGTCACTACCGAAACCACTGGATTGGCTTGCCACACTTCCAGAGATTTGGCTGGTAAAGTGACAGTGGATTCAGGTAGATTCTTATTACACAGCAGACTCAAGGTCACCATGGTGTCAGTTCTCCATGTCTCTCTCCCACAGGAGTGGGGCAGAGGTGATACCAAATACAAAGCATGGTGTGGGCAGTGGCCAATCTGATGTTGAGGAGTCAGCTCGGGGGGGGAAAGTGTATAGCTCAAGCGGTAGAGTGCATGCTTAGCATGTAAGAGGTCCTGGGTTCAATCCCCAGCACCTCCTCCAAATATAAATAAATAAACCCAATTACCTACCCCCCATAAAGAAAAAAGAGAAAAAAAATCATTAAAAAAAAAAAAAGGCATTTGAGGAGTCAACTATGAACTATAGCCAAGCAGTTTTATAGACTTACACAGAAACCCTCATCTGTATCCTAAGGAGGGAGGGAGAAGTGGGTGGAAAGCCCTGTGCTTAGCTGAAATCAGGGAGATGGATGAGAAATGGTCTTATGGAAGTTTCTCACAAGATAGTAAGGCAGATAAGAAACTGTGATGGGCAGCTCTTCACAAGGCTGCTTATCTCCCCTTGTTCTGGGAATCACAGGGTGTTCAGCCAAGACTTGGCTAAGATTCTGTGGCCTATGTGGAGAACAAGACTCTTAGGGTGCTGAGGTAAAGCTGTCTCTCAAGTCTGCCTTGGTACAACAGATAAACTAAGGCTGCTTTGTGAAGTGTTTTGGATTTTTTCTGAAAAGATAACCTGGAGGATGGATGGGATCTCCAACAGTGGGGATCAACCACTTGCAAATGACCAGAGGCTGGGGCAGGAATCATGGGTGCAAGTGAAAAGACATTCATCTCCAAATTATATTTGGATATTTCTAGTTAGTAAGTATCAGAAAAACATTCAGGAGACTCTAATACAGAAAAGTTAGCCTTGAGTGTGCACCAAGCCCAGACGGGACCCAATACCTTATCACAACAGCACCACTGAGACAGACCTCTCCTACTGCGTAACATCCCTGTCTAACCCCACCCCAGAGCAGAAATCAGAGTCAGGCTAATGGAAGTGGAGTGCTATAAGACAAGTGCAAGTCAGAGAATAAAGAGGCTGATCATGCATCCATTTCACCGCTACAGGCTTTCAGCTGGAAGTGGCCCAATACAGAGGATGAGAGAAGCTTTCTATTTGATTGAAGTTTGCCATTTTTACTACTATGTTGGAATGAACATTTTAATTACTGATATTGTGATTTGACTAGAAGTTCCTGGAGGACTTTTAAAATATTATCTACAAGTGAACATAAAAGCCGAGATTTCATCCATTGACAGGGAAAGAACTGGCCTACAGAAAGGTTTAAGAAAACTTGAGGAAAAGAATACCATTGTTTTCTCTTTGTATCTTATTCTACTTTTTTAACGGAGGCTGTATCCAAGGGTATACTCGAATAACAGTAGATGGTGAGCAACTGACTTTAAGGCAAGGTGGGTGTCCTTTTGCTGAGTGAGATATGCAAGTTTGGGCTGGGACTGAATTGCCTAGAGAAACTGAGGAAGGACTGACACTGCTCCCAGCCCCTCCTTTTCCACCTTTCCCCCAATCACCTTCAAATAAATATTAAGATAATACTTAAGAAATATAGATTTGAAGGAGTGCCAAATTATTAGGCCGTTAGCTGCAGCTCATAAATTGATCCAACTCTGGACAAAGATTTTTCTTCCCTGCTAGACCATGAATCTAGTTGGAGGCAACTACGTGGAATAGATTTGGAATAAGAAGAGGTGGAGCATTTCCTTTTCCAAATCTTGTTGCCTCTATGAACAATTCACTTGGGCTTGCAAAAACTCATCAGATAGTACTGTCTTCCTTGGTAGGTCACAGCTCCAATACAGAGATAGTATATGTTTTATGATGACAGTGTCCAAAAAGTCAGCGTTTTTGAAAATATGAAATAACTTTTACATACAACTGCACATTTCATATGAAGATATGGTTAACATGCTTTAAAAAGACAATTTTTTTAAACAAAGAGAACAATTTGTTATAATCAGGCACGACTTAATGGGTCTTAGCTCTGGAAAAACCTCTTCCTTGGTAAACACTGGCGGATATTTCATGACTGAGAACCTGGGTACTAGGCCACTAAAAAAAGTGCTTAAGAGTTTCAAAAGATTTTCTCATTGTTCTAGTGACCAACCAGAATATTTTTCATTTTGTATAGCCAATAAAACTATTCAACCTTTGTTTTCTAAATGCCAAGACGAATACATCTCAAATCAAACAGAAGCGAAATATTGGCACCCCCAAGAAAATGCATATTAGGTGCTTTTGTTCCTTTCCTTTCTAAAGCCTTCCCTTCAATTCTCTAGCTACACTGTTTAGTTCTTTTCTACTTAACTCAGCAGACCAGTGATACCAAAATACTGTCTACTTTCTTGCCTCAACTGCCTTGGAAAAACATTTTTTTCTGGAATTCTGATAAATTTTTTTTTCATCTTGTTATATAATACCAGGAAAATTCTCACAGTTCTCAAGCTTAGGAAGTTTTTTTTTCCTAATGGGTAAGAAAAAGAGGAAAGAAAATTTCTCAACTATCATTTATGGACCTTCCATGGGGAGAGGGGAAGGAGTCTGAAGTGATACACAAACTGTAGGCAATTATACTTAAAGCTGCCCACAAAAGATTTAGTGTTTATCCAAGGTGGGCTGAGAAGTGCAACTGAGATGTGTTCTAAAGGCATAATTCACTGAATGATGGAAAGATTTTCCTAGAAGTTAAATAGTGGTTTGAATGTAATTGTTCCTTTTTATTTGAGGGCTCAGACTGTCAGCACTCATTATGCTGTATAACCTTCCTTTTTGTCATATGGTTAATCAGAACAACTTAATTGTACCTTCCTCTCAGCTAGGAAAATGCATTGTTAATATGTTAATGATTTTATTGTCCTGGATTTCTGTCTATATAACTAGGTTTCTGAGTAGAAATTATCAATCAGGTTAACTGGAAATCGTGTTCAAAGAAAACATTATGCAATTTTCATCAAATGATCATCCACCGTTTCTTGCAACAAGTTATAACACTAAGGCCAGATTTTCATTTGGTCTTGCATAAAAAATACACAGAGAAATTTAAAAGAAGTATTCTAAAATTTTGGTCTGGCTAGTATCATCGAGGAAATATTTTCAAGGAAAAGAGATGTTTAAGAGAGAAATATTTATCTACAAGATATGGTTAGGTATAAATGGTGGGCATTACCAAATGGAGCAAGTTATTTGTGTTTTCACATAAGGTGAAAGGCATACTATGAAGAAAAAAATATTGTTTAAGTATGATGTACTCAATAAAAATGGACGTTGACTTGATTATATACTTCAAGTTGGTCTAATATTATGATTGATTATTTTGACTGTAACAGAACTGAGTCTTGCAGACTTAAGGTATTCTAAAGCAGTCTGTAGGTTGCCATGGAAACTCCCCAAAAATGTATTCCTACACTATTTGGGGGCATTTCCACTGTACCGATCGATTGACAAATGCCTGATAAAGACTGTTCAGTCGCTGACTTACCAAAGTAGTTTTGGATTAGACCTCAGAGGAAAAGATAATTATTAGTTAGAATGTATATGTTGCTTTGCATTTTTCAAACTATTTAAGACACTCGATTTTGGCATTCTTTACAAAATTTTTTAAGTAGGTCAGTATTATAATCATTGTTTTTATTTAGCTGAGAAAATATAGAATTGTGTGGTAGAAAGCCTTTTCAGGGCATGGTCCTTAGGCAAGACTATAATTAAGTCATCAGGAATAAACCATCCTGCGTTTTATTCTAAGAAATCTCTAGTTTATTCACAATATCCTAATTGAAAAGAATTTTTCTTAATTATTCAGTCTATATCTTTCCAAGTAAAATTTAAGCACATTTATTAACAACAATAATAATAAATATTAGGATTTCCAGGTACTGAGCACTGTGTATGCACTAAGTACTCTGCTAAACTCTTTTCCTACATTAGATTACTTTCTCTCACACAGTTCTGTCAAGTAGGTGTTATTATTTTTTTAAACATTTTTATTGATTTATAATCATTTTACAATGTTGTGTCAAATTCCGGTGTTCAGCACAATTTTTCAGTCATACATGAACATATATATTCATTGTCACATTTTTTTCTCTGTGAGCTACCATAAGATTTTGTGTATATTTCCCTGTGCTATACAGTCTAATCTTGTTTATCTATTCTACAATTTTGAAATCAGTAGGTGTTATTCTTGACATTTTCAGTAGAGGAATCTGATTTAGAGAGGGTAATTAACCTGCCCAGTTTCACTAGTAAGTGACGGAAGCAGATTTGAAACCAGATCTGTTTAACTCCTAAGCCTACTGAGTGCTTAACCATCTTCCTGCACTTTCTGCTACCATTTTATATTTGCATCCAACATGCACTTGTTTTGCACAACACTGTGAGAAGCATCGTATATGTAACATGCTTTTGAAGGAGTAGTGGACTAAAAAACAGTCAGAAGGCAGGAGTCTGTAAGGCTAGGCAGGATGGTGGACTGGACCTGAGGAAGTGTGAATTCCAGCTCCAGCTGTGAGCTCTGCATAAGTTCTCCCCTTCTCTGCCCTGGCTCCCTGCGTCCCCTGCAAGCTCCACGAGGATGGACAGAACTGGGGCACCTCCTCTTGCACCCCTATTGCACAAAGTAGAAGTCTAATAAATGTTCCAACACAATGGTCCTAGTAGCTGTGGAAATTTGTTTCTAAGTCCAGTTTGGGTCAGATTTTTCTCTCCTTTAAATGAGGTCATACTGACTCTGGCAACACAAAATGTGATCCACAGGCATGCAGCACTGGCTACACCTTGTTCAAAATGAAGAATCCCAGGCCTCACTCAAAATAACTGACTCTGAGTCTGCATTTTAATGAGGCCCTCAGGTGATGTATATGAACATTCATGTCTCAGATGTCCCAGCCCAGATCATTTTTATAACTGATTATAATTTTAAGACAAAATATAAGCAACATCACACTTGGGTAGTACTCACTATTTTCATAAATATCAGGGGACAAATATAAGGCCAGGGCCTCGGTAAGCTGCAACAGGATAGACTCTGAAATCCTGTAAACCTCCTCAGAAATATTGGCACCCAAGAGGGGAGGACTTTATAGCTCCTGACAAAGTTAGGAGGCTGTAGACAGAACATATTGCATTTGTCAACCTGGAAACATTAAAGAAAGTTTGTTCTTTTGTGCAATCATTTAGCAATAAGGTAAGGCTCGTCAGCTAGATTTATTGGGATATTGGATTTTATGTTTCTTGTATCGAATAATATTTTTTACATTGTTTATGTCTAAATAAATCTGTCTTCTGTTTTACATCGCCCTGTTGTATTGCTGCTTACAGATAAAGGGTTCAGGTAGCATAATTTGCTCTGCCCTTGGGACATGCAGCCATACATTAAAACCCAATCACATGGCGACTACAGCAGAGAATGTCAATGTGCTCTGAAAAGTTGCACAGAAATAGTGAAGAAATAAAGCCCAATGAGAAGATGTGGTTTCTGATCTTGTTTATCTAGTCTGTGCCTGGCAGACACTGATTATCAGCAGAATTCAAACCCAAAGATGACAATTTCAAAGTAGAATGAAAAAGCCCTAAAAACCCCACTTATGACCCAGTCCTTGCAACAGTTGTTTTGTGATATCCATGGCTGAATGCCCATCAATACCTATGTAATTTTGATTTTTGGGGGGTGTGGTATATATACACAAGAATTGAACCAGTAAGCAATAGTGAATATTAAAAAAAATGATCAGATTAGAGCTTTAAATTAGCTTAAAATTTTGCAAAGGAAATCATGACTATTGTGAGGCAAATTAATGTAGACCCTTCTCTGTGCTTATAAAAGAAATAGAAATGTGCTCTTGTTTTGAACAGGCAGGATAAAGTATGTCCATTTGTGTTATAGTCTTTATCCGTTAGTCTGCTTTATGATTTGATTTCATGTTTTCATTGTTCCAAAGCATTTTTCAGATTGAATCTTAAAAGGATTATAAACCACAAAAGTCATTTTAAATTCTACACAGAGTTAATACACCTGCTGCAATTCTGTGCATTTGTCTTTTAAATTTTATTTAAAAAAATTGTTGACACTTTCTCTTTCACTTATTTCTTGCAATACATTTTGTGTAAAAATTTGTCAAACACTGATGCCTGTCTTATCTGATACGTTTTAAAATATACCAGCCCATCAGCTTAATTTCAAATGTCAAATATGCTCGAGTTTTACTTTTTTGTTTTACTTTTTTTCTGTATTAAAATACCACCCCCAGTTGAAATCATTTGGTGATGCAACAGAAATAAATAAAAGCTTAAGTTCAGAAAAAAGTCACTGAAGGTTGTTTTTTCTTTCCTAAGTCTCTTTCCGACAAAAGAATGGTTGTGTCTTTCTTTTTCACTCTAGGATGGAGCCACTGCTGACAGCACTGGGGAATTTATTGGAGCAGTATTCTTGAGCATCTCTGAGAGATAGTCTGAGTTTAAAATGGGAAGGGGAAAATTGAAGAGTAATGAGTCCTTCCATCTGGAGAAATAAGAGCAGGTGTAATAGCTTTTCAAAAGACCCAGAACATTAAGGCAAATTGGCTAAGAGGGGCACTAATTTTTTTAATTAGAAATTTAGCCTTTTCAAAATGAAAGGAGTAAACAGTATTTCCCTCAATATTCTCCTCTTCATAATTCAAGCACAGGAATTCATAATCCAATTTTCTCCTCTTTGTAATTCTTACTGTTTGTCTGACATCCTAGTATAAGAGCCCAAGCCAGGGATACCTAGGGCATTCAGCCATGTCTAGGAGGTTGGTGGGCTTTCCAGAGACAAAAGAGGAGCTTCGCAGGAATAACTTCACTGAGAATAGACAAAGAATAGAAGCTTCATGGGAAGGACTTCACTTCCAGGGAATCAGAAATAAGGGACACACATTACCTCTAAAGACAAATTTTACATGAAATAGTACGTGTGTGCCATCAAGCTTGTCCTCTGGCCTTTCCAATGCCTGCTTCTACCCCTTTCTCTTCTTGGGATTTACTCCTAAGCTTGAGGAGGAGAAAGCCCCAGAGAGTATGCGGTAGCCCTGCCTCTGGCCCATTGAATAGAAAGGCATATAAATGGGTGCAATGCATTTATCCCTTCAGTGAAGCTGGTATTGGAGGATGGTAAAGTATGAAACAGAGCATTGGCTTTGAGTTCAAAGTAGCAATAAGCTACGTCTTTGCAGTGGCCACAGCTCCATGGAGCCAGGGTCAGAGGTAGAGGAGGCCCATAGAGTCTCTGTCTCATTTTAGGGCTACATATTTACATCCCTTACTTGTCAACACAAAGATGCAGTAAGTTAGACAAATATTCAACTTGCACTCTGCAGTCCTCAAAGCCAGTATCTTACACGAGGAATAGGTGGGCTAGCCCCTTATGGATTCTTTTAGACTCTATTACCCTTGGAAAAAACCTATCAGGAAAAATGTTAGTTTATTTGTGATTTTATTGGTCTTTATTCAGCCTTTGGCTCAAAAGACAGCAACTGGTTTTAAGCATAACGAAGACACCTGATTACTGATAAACTATCTGCATATTAATACTGCTGTGAGAGTCGGGGCTGGTAGATATAATCTGTATATAAAACAATTAAAATTTTCCAGTAGAGCCAAACATACCTGTGTTCTGTTCTCCTACCTCCCCTTCTTTTTAATTTTTAAACACTGCGTTTGGATGGATTACTGCAGCCCATGTAAGAGGGTGCACTTTTGTGGTCTTGGGAGCAGGAGCAGGCAGTCATCAATTTCCAAATTGATACTCCAGTTGCCTGACACATGCCAGAAGTGGGCTTTCATCCTTTCTTGGGATAGATGATTCCAATGTTTCCAGCCTCGCTGATGGTCATTTTTCACACAGTGCTACTAATAGTATCGAAACAAGTCCCAGCAGGTTGCACAACTGGAGTGGCAGTGTCTGGGATATGATTACCCAGTAAGTTGTTTTTATTTGATAAAGAGTCTCTATCAAATAGGCAGGAATCAGAGTTTATTTTGTACTCTGAATCTGTACCTACTAGTAAACACATTGTTTTTGTCAGATACTACTAATCCAGGGATAGAATTTCCCTCTGCTACAAATTTTTTTTTTAATTAGGGCAGTTTAAGAGTAACCTTTTTGCTAAGTTTTCACAAAAGATAATAAAATCTTTCTAAAAATATGAGCATGTGGTCAAAATCTTGAATTCACTACTCACTTTCTCATATTCCCACAGTATTCCACACATGTTCAGAACTTAAATTTGCCCTTTCACTACAGGGCAGAATTAAGGGCACTCCTTTGCACATCCTTGGTATGGATGGTGAATGGACCAAAAGTAAGGATCTGCTAGGGGTGTGCATTTGCCCCACATTTGGTTATGCTTTACTCTCTCATTCTCTACTTCCCAGCTCCTGGTGTGAAAGCTGGCACTTGCCAACATCACAGTTCCAGGACTACTAGGAGGCAAGCTCTGTGCAAGTGGGGAGACAACGAAAAAAGTTGTTCATCTACAGTTAGACCCACAGGAGAGCATGTGGTTGGTATCTCCCACATAGTTAGAGGACCTGAGTTCACTTTGCTATACAGGTGGACTTCAAGAGGAAAGCAGTTCACCTTAACATAAGAAAGCCATTCTTCACCAATTATCAATGGTCTCAATTTTGTTTAACACTTGATAACAAGATTGTGAATATTTCTCAGGAAGCAGAATCATGCACTACAGAGTTTCCATAGTAGACATCACATGACTAGACACCAATTTGACTATCCAATTCTCAGAGGCATCATTGTGCTCAGCTTTTTCTAGGACTAGCTGGCTCTCAAAAAAGTATCTTAATAAGTATCTTAGTATAGTTAGTATTTTAGAACTAGGATGGAAAGGATCTTAGAGCTTATCTGGTCTTATCCTCTTATGTTACATCTGAAGCAACTGAAGTTCATAGAGGCTATATATATTGATGATTAAATAAGATAACTCCTGGAAATTGCTTGCCACACTAACACGTGTTCAACAAATATTAGTTATTATATTGATGAGCAATTTGCTCTCTCTTTAAGTATATATCCTCAAGAATACATATCATGGATCTTTTTTAGATTTAGTTCATTCACTTATATGGATGTATCACTATTTTTTAAAGTGGTTTCCAGTAGTTGAGCATTTAGGTTATTTCTGATGCTTTAAATTTCAAACAATGTGCAATGAGCATCCTTAAAGATGTATCTTTCCATACTCATGTATTATTTCTGTAAGCTAGATTCCTAGAAGTTTTGCTGAATTTGTATATTTATAGTTTAAAAACTATTGCCAAATATTTTTCTAGGGCTATTCTACTAATTTCTACTCCATCAGGGATGTATAGGAAGATTTCCCAACAATCTTGCTTGCATCGGATATAATCAGTAAGTCATGTAAACATTTTTTTTTCAATCCGGACAATTAAAAACAAGGTAATTTAGGGGTGGGTATAGTTCAGTGGTAGAGCACGTGCATAGCATGCACAAGATCCTGGGTTAAATCCCTTGTACCTCCATAAAAAAAATAATAATAATTTAAAAAATAAACAAGATATTTTGGTTTTGTTTTAATTTGTATTTCTATCATTATTGAGATCGAGCCTTTTCCCATGCATTTGCAAATATTTGCATTTTTCTGTGTATTTTCAACCATATCCTTTGCTTATTTTTCTATGGGGTGTCCTTTTCTTCTTGATCTGTAGAAGGTGTTTATTTATTCAACAAATACTTATTGAGTGTCTTTATGTGCCAGATGTCCCTGCACTGAGGATGTAACAGGGAGCAGTGGCTACCACTTATTGAATGCTTACTATACACCAAAGACAATGTTCACTGATTCTCACAAAAACGCTGTGAGCTCAGCACTGTTTCTATCCCCACTGGGCATGCAGAGAGGCTACATGACTTGGCCAACATCATGTAGCTTGTAAATGGCAGAGCCAGAGCTTCAACCCATACTTGGTTAACTCTCTTCATGATCCTAGGAACTCTGGATGAGGACAGACCCAAGAACTTAACCAGAGGGATGGTGGCCTGAAAGAAAATGTTTGTCCCAGCAAGGGCCTCTATTTGAAATTAATGCTGAGAACCATTAGTGAGTAATGCTGAGTTGAGGATAGTTCAATTAAAATATTAACTCTTTGTTACAAATGTCAAATATTTCCTTCCAGTTCTGTTGCTTGAGGCCTTTTTTTTTTTTTTTTTTGGAATTTTTGGAATACCTTTGGTACAGATGTAAATGAAAAAAATCACATTGTCATATGTGTCAGATATTTTCCTTTATGGTTTCCAGATTTTGTTTCTTACTTTGAAGGGCATCTCCCAAATTCACATTTTTTAAAAAAATTATCTAATTTCATTTTAATACATTATGACTTTGCTTTTTTATGCTTAGAGATTTAATTCACGTGGCATTTATTTGGGGGCTGACTCTAACTTTAGATAATCCAAATAAACCCTTTTTCTAAGTAGAAATGATTTCCACCTCATTCACTGCCTGTATTATTATAGTCACTAAGTTATTTGTTGCTTAAATAATTTCAAGTTGAGAGAAAGGCATTGATAAAAAAAAAAAGTCTAACTCAAAGGATTTTGGTATTTCAGTTGCTTTTGAGAGGATTTTAATGTGTCTTTCTGCAGTTGGGCACACTAGTGAATACAGGCAGGAAAGTCTAGTCTAGTCTTCTTGGGCCAGTATGTCAGAAGAGAAAGAATTTGGATTTCGGAATTAGACAATTTGGGTTTAAATCCTGGCTACGTTACTTATTGGCCAAGTGACTTGTAGCAATTATTTAACTTTATGAAATGCAATTTCCTTGCCTGAAAAAATGGGGTGGGGAGGTATCTACCTTATAAAGTAAAGATAATTGAAATAATGTTGGGGAAAAAAAACTCAGCTCAGTACTTGAACAATAATTGGTCCTCAGTAAATACTAGTTTGGGTTATGTCTACAATGTTTATTTTCATACTGCATATGATTCATAAATATTTGTCTCCTAATCCCCTAGATGTTTTTGTCCATTAGACGAGGACATCAGCTATTACATACTTACTCAAATAAATGGTTTCATACATATATTTCTTATTTAAGTGATGAAAAAATCAATAAAAACTTAAAAGCTCTGGTGCTGTAAACAATTAGCCTGGTTGACACATATTTAAAAAATGTAAGGGAGGAACCCATTAGAAGAAAGGCATCAGCTAAGTGGTGAAGGAAGGAAACATAGACCTTAGGGAAATGAAACACATTCCAAATTACATTGTTAATTTCTAAAATAACTTCCAGAGATTCATACAAAAGCTAGATGCAAATGACCATATCTCAGGCATTCAATAGACTGTACCTAATGGCAAGAGGCTAGATGATTTGTCAACCAAATGAAAATAACCAGAGTAGATTTAAAAAGAAATGATGGGGGCTTCTACTTTCACCCATTACAGAGTAACAGGGACCAGATTAACTCTCCCACATGAAACAACCAAAAAAAAAAAAAAAAAAAAAGGACAAACTATATGAAAGGATGCTTTGCAAGAGACTGTTGAAAGGCAACAAATGACAGTTATCCTTATGAGATGGGAAGCAAATAGATGAGACCTACAGTTGTCCCAGCTTCGGGCTGTGAGGGTTTTTCCAGGCTGTGTCACAGGGAGAGGAAACTCAATTAGATTCCAGTGGCTCCCTAGCGTTGTAGAGATGGAGCTGAGTGTCCAGAGACATCAAGGTGATCAGTGGTCACAGGACACAGAGAGGGGAGAACTCCACAGTGTGAAAAATTACAGAGATCTGGACAGGGTCTGCCTCAGTTGAGGTTTAAGCAAGGCATGCACGTGTAAAAACTATTTGAATTAAGAGAAAGAAACATTCAAAATGATTAGAGGTAACAGTGTCTGGCACTCACACAGGGCTAGGGATAGTGTCTGTTCTTACTAGGCAGATTGGAAAATCTCAGGATTCGTGAAGAACTAAACACAATAAACAGAAAAGACTTGCCTCAGAAGTGGGTGATGAATATCCCTAGACTGAACTTACTCTAATTCTCACTATTAAATCTTAAGGGCAAGATCTCAAAGGAGCACATCATTTCCAAATTGTTACATTCCAGAGTAAAGCTCAATTGTACTTGAAGGCATAAAAAAAAATCCAACATCGAAAATGATAAAATTCACAAGATTTGACATATATAAAAAATTACCAGACATGCAAGAAAACAGAAAAATACTACTCATAATAAGGAGAAAAATCAATCTACCTAAACTGACACAGAACTGACAAGGATATTAAAATTAGCAGATAAAGACATTAAAACAGGTATAACTCTGTACCTGCTTTTAAACTTAGCACCCAATGCCCAAACCTTGTGGCCTTTCTCTTGCCTTTCAATGTATCTCTCTGAATAAATCTACCTTCACTCAAAAAAAAAAAAAAAAAAAAAAAAAACCCCACAAAAAAACAAGTATAACTGTATTCCATACGTTCAAGAAATTAAGATATAAAAAAGACCCTAACAAAATTTCTAGAAATTATAGCTACAATGTATAAGATGGAGTTATTGGCACATTGGACATTGAAGAAGAAAAGATTAGTGAACTTAAAGACAAAGCAATAGAAACTATCCAAAATGAAACAGAGAAATGATAATTTTTAAAAACATGAGCAGAGCATCAGTGAGCTTATGGAACAACTGTAAGCAGACTGATATATGTGTAATTGGAGTCCTGAAGGTGTGGGTGGGAGGACAAAAATATCTGAAGAAATAACAACTGGAAATTTTCTAAATTTGATGAAAAGTATAAATCTATAAATTCAAGACGTTCATTGGACCTCAGACACAAGAAACAAGAAGAAAATGAAGCCAAGCCTCATTATAACTGACTTGCTTAAAACCAGTGACAAAGAGAGAATATTAAAAGCCATCAGAGAAAGAAGTTACACTATGTAAAGTGGAATAAAGATAAAGATGACAGAGTCTTCATAGGCAACAATGCAAGTGAGAAGACAGTGGGTCAATATACTTAAAGTACTCAAAAAAAAAAAAAAATCCCAACAACTATCAACCTAGAATTCTATACTCAATGAAAATATCTTTCAAAACCAAAGGCAAAATAATGTTATTTTCATGCAAACAAAAGCTGAAAGTATTCACCAGCAGATGCACCCTATAAAAAACACTAAAGACAATATTCAGGCAGAAATAAAATGGTAATGGACGGAAATACAGATGCACAGAAAGGAATAAAGAACATGAGAAATGGTAATTACATGAGTAAATATACATAGTATATTTCCTCATTATTTAAATCTCTCTAAAAGATAACTATTTAAACAAAACTAATTACAATATAGTGTGTAGCTTATAACACATAAGAAGTAAAATTTGTAACAACCACAGCACAAAGACAAGAAAGGAAGAAATGGAAGTATACCACTTCTCATACTATATGTGAAGTGGTATAATGTCAATTGACAATAGATTGTGATATGTTAAAGATGTGCACTATAAGCCCAAAGGCAGCTGCTAAAATAACAGAACAGAGAGTTATCACTAATAATCTAAGAAGATAAATTGAAATCATAAAATGTTGAATAATCCACAATAAGAAGGAAAAAGAGAACAAAGAAGAGATGGGAATAATAGAAAACAAATAGCAAGATGCTATATGTAAATCTAATCATATCAGTAATAACATTAAGTGCAAATGATCTAAATATTTCAACTAAAAGGCAAAGATTATTGGACCCCAATAAATGTTGCCTTACAAGAAACTTACTTTAAACATAAAGATACTCACGAGTTAAATTTAAAACACTGGAGAAAGATATATCAAGATTAAAGCTATATGAAGGAAAACTGGAATAACAACTATCTACTATTCTACTACTTATATCACTATCAAGTAAAGTAGATTTCAGAGCAGCAAAATACTACCTGGAATAAGAAGATCATTATGTAATAATAAAGGGATCAATTTATTGAGATGACAGAATAATCCTAAACATTAATGAACGTAATAACAGAGCATCAAAATACATGAAGCAAAAAATGGCAGAACTTCAAGGTGAAAGAAGAAAATCCACAGTTATAGTGGACATTTCAATATCTCTTTCAGTAATTGATGGAACAAGATGATAAAGCTTAGCAAGTATCCAAAAGATTCAAAAACAGTATTAACCAACTTGACCTGATTAATAGTTGTAGAAAAGCAGAATACACATTCTTGTCAAGGGCACACAGGACATGTAGACCACATTCTGGGTCATAAAATAAGTCTCAGTCAAGTTAAAAAGGATTCAAGCCATACAAAGTATGACAGAATATTTCTGGCAACTCCCCCAAATATTTGGAAATTAAATAAAACACTTCTAAATAACTTATAGGCCAAAGAGGAAACAAAAGGGAAATTAAGAAGCATTTTGAACTGAATGTGAAAAAAAATTTTTAATCCAAGCAATGCCACTTATGGGGAAATTTATGCCATTAATCATCTATATTATAAAAGAGGAAGTGTAAGGTGATGGTTATTAACTAGACTTGTGATTATTTCATAATGTATACAAATATCAAATCATTATGCTATACACCTGAAACTAATACAATGTTATATGCCAATCATACTTCAATTAAGCTGTTAAAAATAAAGGAATGGACAAAGAGGTAAAAAAGAGAAAGGGTTATAAATTCAAGGATCAGTGTATGGGGTAAGCTATTTATGGTCTGTATTAGGAAACACAGAAATGAACTTCTTTATTAATGAGTCAGATTGTCCCCAGTGTCTAAGTAATTCTCTGATAGGAAGTTAGGTGTATAGGGTTGAACATTTTTTTCCAGTCATCAGGGTGCCATTTAGACACTGTCTAGAAAACCAGCTATAATTGCAGTAATGTACTAATTGCCCAGAGCACAGCCAGTGACTCCCTAGGGATTGAGCACAGCTTTCAAGACTCATAGCATGATGTTTGGCCACAGGTCTCTGCAGCATGCAAAGGGAGTGACATGGAATCCTCAATGTTCTGTCCTAGGGAGAACCTGTCCTAACTAAAAAATACTACCAATTTCCCAGGTTTTCCACCTGTATCCTGGCACCCACTAGGCAGAACCAGAAATAGTGAGGGAAGTGGTGACAGCAGTCCTCATTGCTCAACTTTTACCGAGCACCTGTTCCATCCCAGCTGCTGTGCTCAAAGCTCAGAGTGCAGCCCCTTCAGAGGAGGTGCAGGACCACAGGTGACTGGCTTCCGAGGCAGAACATACTCCTTGTCATAGTTGGCTCTGGGCACTTTGAGAACCTTTCCTTAGCCAGGTCCTTCTCGAGGTTAAAATGCAGAAATAAGTACTAAGCTTATCTCCTTATCTCAGTATATCTTACCCATTAAACTTGATATTGTGGCTGTTTGTGTGTGTACATTTTAGATATCATCTCCTGAGTTCTTTCATGAGTCAGACACTGTTTTAAAAACCTAATGTGGATTAACACGCTTAATCCACAGAAGAACTCTGTAGGAGAGTAGTAGTAGTATCTTCATTTAAAGATGAGGAAACTGAGGCATAGAAGGGCTAAGTAACTTGTCCAACTTTTCAGAGTTAGTAAGAAATGATGGAGACAGGCTTTGAATCCAGGTGTTTACACATGAGCCCACACTCAGTGGGTCATAAGACTAATGAAACTGAACAAGAGTGAGGCTATGATTGGCTGGGAGCCAATTGCCTTTGCCAAGTGAAAAACATTCTGTTTTGTGGTCACAGAATCCTTGAAATGTTTGCTTATTGGTGACAAGCAGTATCAAGTGAAAGAAATAGAGTGGCTCATTGTAAAGCCATCCCCATGACTTGAAAAACAGCCCACGGCTCAATGAGCGCCAGCAGTGCCATCTCACCCAGAGGGCCTGAGTTCTCCTCCCTCTTGTCTCTGCCAAACTTCGCTCCTGTAAGGAGTGGGCCCACAGAGACACTAGGAGAGGCAGGCACTGGAGCACTGGCCAGTGGAGAATCGCTGCCCATTGCCCAGAGCTGTGAGAGAGAAAAGGGATGGGGCTGAGCTTTGTTCTCTGAGACTCTAAGGGAGAATGACACAGGAATCAGATTTTGAAGTATAAGGAAGAACTAGAAGGAAATACTCCAGTATTTCAATAGCAGGTATCTCTAGTTCGTGATATCATTATTATAAATGTTTCCCTCTAAAGGCCTATATTTTCCGTATTTTCTACAAAAACCTATAGTTAATGTTATAACCTTTAAATGATCAATGGTAGAAAAACATTAGTAAAGATTTTCCAGCAGAGTTGTCAAAGGATAGAGTAGGCTACAAATGTCAACAGCAGTACTTAGGAAACATATACACACAAGGTGTTAACTAGGAGGGATAAAGTTTGAACAGGCTCCATCAGAGGTAATGAGATTCCTTTCACTGGAGATAATCAAGCAGGAGTGAAAGGACCTTTTGATAGACTATCTAGGGAAGAGTCAAGCATCTGCTGTGAAGTCAGTCTAGGACCCTGCTACTCAAAATATGGTCAGGCATCTGTTGAGAGCTTGGTTAGAAATGTAGACTCTCTAGTCCCCACCCCAAGCCACTAGAATCACCTGAGAAGTATTTAAACGTTTTGCCTGCCTCAAACCTGGGCACTTCTCATTCAGTCATGCTAGATCAGGGGTCATGTTTGGGAACCCCTGGTCTAGATGACATTTCAGAGCCCTTCCAAGCTGAAGAGTCTGAGAATCTCAGCCCTTCAGCTCCCAGTGGCTATACCCTAAGAGCCAGTTGTTTATTCCCACCACAGATGTCAGAATTCTGCCAGTACAGACACCTTGGGCATCTTCCATTCTTGGGGATATTTTATGGCTTTGATCCTTACCAGATGGGACATCCAGCCTCTACTTCTTCACAGTGTTGAGTGTCTTTTCAGCCTGTCCTGCTTCTGTCTTTGCTAGCCCCCACCCATGGGACCATTAATGACTTCCCTCTGCAATTTTTGTTCTGCTCCAGTTCCATCTTAAGCCATTCTTGCTAGAGCAGGAGTGAGAGCTAAACCTTAGCTCCAAGGTCTCGGGGGAAGGAAGTGTTAAGTGTCCCACCTACTTCATGACACTGGAGAAGGTCAGTCTTCTGTTCATCACAGAGGTCACAGGGGTGGACCCATGAATACCTGTGTTGCCCCCCTTAAAGTGCAGTAAGTGCTAACTTTCTATCTCTCATATAACCCATGACTGTCTTTGTGTCCGGACCTGAGTTCTGGTTGATTCTGCTTCCTGGTGTACCCCAGAATCTCTCTAGAACCCAAAGGAAATAGACTAGTCATATTTAAGCACCTATACTGTGCTGGAAACTTTTCACATTTAATCTTTACTCTCACATTAAGAGGATGTTATTAATAGCTCCATTTTACAGATGAGAAAAATGAAGTCCTAGAAAGATTAAGAAATGTATTCAACACTACACAACAAGTGAGAGGCAGAGTTTTGATCCCAGACCTGCCTTATCCCAAATTTCTACGTTCATGCCATTGTCCCACCCACTATACTAAATTCCCAGCTGGCAGCTAGGTGGCTGGAAGACCTGCCAAGTTCTAGCTCCGTGGAATTGAAGAATCCTGTGTAAAAAGATGTAGACTTTTTTGTCTGCCAAAATTCCAAGGTCAGGGGGCTGTGAAAGACAAAGCAACCTGGCAGGGCCATGGGGTCACATATCAGAGCAGAGGCTTCAAAATGCTGCAGAGCATGACAGAGAGGCTCAAGTGGAAAAGGAGGGTGGAAAGGCTAGGATTCGGGAAACTGCAGGTGGTCACACTCTCCACGGAGTTTGTCATCTACCTCTCCCACTGGACTGGTAACTAGGAAGTCAGAAATTTTGTCTGTCTTGTTCACTGCTATATCTACTGCACGGAGAACAGTAACTAAAACATAATAGATACTCAATAAATGAACAGATGTGATTGCCATCTGCCTCCTGTCCTGACAAATAATCAATAAAACTATAAAAATTCGGGTACACTCTGTGTGAATGGATTTCCTATGAAAGTTGATGAGGGATAGGATATTGCACCTGGGTCAGAAACCTGTGGTTTGGTGAGGATCTAAATTGTATAGATGAGTGCAAGAGTAGAGACGGAGAATAAAATAAGCCTGAAAATGTACAGTCATAGTAGTGGGCTCTCAATAATCCCCAGTTGTGTGCAAGGGATTTGAGAAAAGTTTACCTAAATCTCAGACAGTAGAAAAACCTGGAAGTGACTCCCGGAAGACCTTGAATACACAAATGTTCCAGATGAAAACTATATTCTTCCTAACTTTTTTTTCTTTCTCTGATTTATTTCACTTAGCCTAATACCCTCCAAATCCATCCATGTTGTTACAAATGATGAAATTTCGTTTTTATGGCTCAGTAGTATTCCATTGTATATATACCATAACTTCTTTATCCTTTCATCTGTTGATGGACACTTAGCTTCCTAGTTTTTAAATACCAACAAATGTCCTTTCTCTGTAAGCTTACTGGACCAACATCAAGAGTTTCCTATATGGAGACTAAAACTGTTTTTTCTTGGGTACTAGATCTTGGTTTCCCTTTTGTCCCCACTGGTGTTCATTCTCCAGAAGGGCTAATTTAGTTCAGTTGCTGCCTAACTCTGGTCCATAGGGTCCTACACTCAAATCCATGTTGTTCCCTAGTGACCCAGTGTCTTGAGCCCAAAGAATCCAGGACTATAACAGGGACTCTCATGCTTCTCTGGTTTTTAATCTTGGCTCTAGCGGTCCTGACTGATGGTGTTTCTGCCTCATCTTTTGCTGCCAGAGCCTGACTACAAAGCACTCCTAGGGCTCAGGGCACAGGCTGCAGCCCTCTGCTCACCTGTCTCCTTCTCATGCCATAATCATCCCTGTACCAGGCATGTCCTCCCCCAGGCCTGTGAAAGGCCCAAGGCTGGTGCTTCCTTTTCATATCTTTCCCACTTTCTATGCACACACATTAGCATGTGCTCAATAAACGTGGCTGAGGAGATATTTGATCACTCGAACTTTTAAAGTCCTATGGGGCAGCAGTGATTTTCACATAACTTGACTCCAGGTACAGGGGTCCTGAAGGGAGGTGGAAGCTCTAAATTGCCTCGGTTATATCAAGTTTTTTCTGTACCAAAGATTCCACTTTCACTTAAATTCAGTGAGACCTTAGTCAAAAACACAAGGCATATAGAGATACATTCCAGAGATGACTAGAAACATAGTCCATGACTTTGAAAAAGGAAAGAGAAATCATTATCTTTTTTTTCCTTCTTATAGCCTATCTAATAGGCACACAGTGATGACAAGCAATAGCAATGTTAATGAGATTAGGTGTAAATGATTAACTATTATGGACCATTATTATGGTCATTGTGATTTGCATGATTCTGCTGTTGATGTCTAGTAATTAAGAGATTCAAACTAGATCGTCATCATTAGGTACGGGATATTAAGGGAAGAAAAATCACATACAGGAAAGCAGTAAAGACCAATTGGGTTTTAAAATTGTGGAGGGTCTTTGAAAAGGTGTGCTTGCTGAGGGGTTCTGTAGAACTTACACACAGCTAGGTGCAGGATTCTAGGAAGAGTGGCAAAGGGGCAAGAGGGTCTTGGTCATGGTAAAAGATGACATTGAATACAACTCTTCCTATTGCAGGGACAGAAGTGGGAGGTTCCTGTCTTCATCCTGCATGTCCTCATCCCCCATATTTTGGCATCTTGTGATCACCTTGACATACTCTCATTCCAATTCACTTTTTCCTTCTTGAATTTCTCCCCTCCCCTACCCCATTTCCTGCATCTCCTTCCCTTTCTTTCATCCTTGAAATACAGCTGCTCTCCACACTGCTCTTCTCAGCCCTCTCCTCTTTTCTTTCTATACCTTTCCTCAGAGACCTTATTCACTACCAAGGGGTCAAATACCACTTCTAAGCTGTTAACTCCGAAATCTTTATTTCCTCTTCTAGCTCCTCTTTACAGGCAAGGGCCCACATGGCCTACATGATTTCATATTTCATTTCCAAATGTTGTGTCACTTAAAGCTCAGGATGCTTCAGTTTGAACTCTGCCCACCCAAACTAGGTCCTTTTCCCTCTTTCTAAGTAAGGCATTCCCTTAATTCCCAGCTGTCCCCCACCCCTCATATCTAATCAGTCCTCAAGTAACATGCCTTTGATCTTCACAATTCTTTCACCTATCCCACTGCCACTGCCAGAGTTCAGGATCTTATCCCTTTTGACTATTAAAATAGCCTCCTAAGAAGCAAGATCGTGGAGTAGAAGGATGCTTGTAGCTCACCCTCTCCCACAAATACACCAAAACTCACATCTACAAACCTACTCAGCCAACCAGTGCACCTGCCAAACTCTGACAGAACATTACCCTCTTCGAAAGACAAAGATGCCAAAAACCTGGTAGGATAAAAGGGAAGAAGAAAGAAGAAAAAGCAACACAGTGCGGGACCTGTCCCACGGGGAGGGAGCGGCAAAGGAGGACTGGCGCTCATTCAGTGGGTCTCTCCTCTCCAAAGGAGAGGCCAGCGGGATGGAGGGGAGGCCTCGGAGGCTCAGATCTGCCCAGAACACCCCTTGACCTACAGAACTGAGTTAAATGGGCACAAAGGGTCCCCACAACACCCGGCCCGAGACACGAGCCGGCAGCTGGGGCCGGGACAGGCCGCCTGAGCCAGGCGGAGGGCTGGGGCAGCTGCACTGAGGCAGCCACAGGGTACTGCAGGGTGCTGCAGGGTGCTGCACACCATGGCTGGGAGGGGATATGGAGCAGAACAACCTCAGTCCCCCATAAATTGTGAAAAAAGCAAAGCAACATGGCTAGTGTGCCCTGGGGGGAGGGGCGCTGTAGCATCTGTCTCCTCAGACCTGTGTCGCCATTACTGGTGCTTCTCCTGAGAAGAGAGGCAGGGCGCAGCCACAGCCACCATATTCTCCTGTGCACAGCACCCGGGCGGGGGCAGGGCCGAGAATCGGGAATCCGCACCAGGGACTCCGCAACCTCCTAGGCAGGATTGAGACTTGTTCACAGGCCGAGACAGATAGGATCCTTTTGCCCTGACACCTCAGAGAACTCGCACCGCCAAGACAAACAAGGAGCTGAGATTTGGCATGGAGCAGGCGCAGGGCTGGAGGCGGTCTTCCCCGAGCCTGCCTTCGGAGCGCCGACTGGAGGCGGAGTGGGCAGCTGCACAGAACAGCAGAGCGACCAGTGCTGGGAGAGGGCGGGAGGCCAACCCCCTTCCTGGCAGGAACGCAGCATCTGACCATGGTGCTGGGAGGGGGCACAATCCACCCACCTGCCTCCCCTCCCCCTAGCACAGCATCTGACAGCGGCATTGGGAGGGGGAGTGACCTGCCCACCCACCGGGTAAGAGCTCAGCTCCTGACCCAGTGTTAGGAGGGGGAGTGATCTGCTAGCCGACAGCCACTGGGAGCAGCACAGACAAGGGCACCAACAGAGGGCCTCTGGAAACAGCAAGCTGAGTTAGCGAAACAGGGCGAAGACACAAAGACCTCTCAATAAAATCATTAAGAGCACACTGTCTCCAGGAGAACTAGATAACTAATACTCCTTAAGCCACAGTGCCAGAGAGATATGAGCAATATGAAGAAGCAGAGGAACCATTCCCAATTAAAAGATCAAGAGAAATCCCCTGAAAGCACGATCAAGTTAATAGACATTGATGGCCTACTAGATCAAGATTTCAAAAAAGGACTGATCGAAGTACTGAAGGAACTAAAAGAAATAGTGTTTAGAGATATAAAATATGTCAAAAATGAAATAGAAGCTATAAAGAAGAACCAAGTAGAAGTAGTAAACTCATTTGCTGAGATGAGAGCTGACCTAAAGGCTATACAAAGCAGGCTAGATAATGCAGAGGAACGAATAAGTGACCTAGAAGACAGGACAACAGAAAGCACCCAATCAGAAGAGCTGAGAGAAAAAACAAATAAAAAACAATGAAAACAATATAAGGGACCTATGGGATAATATAAAGTGTGCCAATCTACGCAAAATAGGGGTTCCAGAAGGGGAAGAGAGAACAAAGTGTAGTGAAAAGATATTTGAAGAAATCATGACTGAAAACTTCCCAAACCTAAAGACGGAATCAGGTATCCAAGTACTGGAGACTCAGAGGGTACAAACAAGAAGAACCCAAACAGACCCACACCAAGACATATCATAATCAAGATGGCCAGAGTCAAGGATAAAGAAATGATGCTAAAGACAGCAAGAGAAAATCAAAGAGTGAGTTACAATGGAACCCCCATAAGGCTCTCAGCTGATTTCTCTACACAAACACTACAGGCCAGAAGGGAGTGGCAAGATATATTCAAAGTCTTGAATGAAAAAAAGATGCAGCCTAGGATACTCTATCCAGCAAGGCTATCCTTCAGAATAGGAGCGATAAAGAAATTCACAGACAAGCAAAAACTAAAAGAGTTTAGCAACACTAAACCCATGCTAAAAGAAATATTGACAGGTCTAGTCTAAGTAGAAAAGCAGCAGGATGCTACAAAAATGAGAAACTCATAACTGGAAAGGAGATAACTGCCATGAATAACTAAAAAAATAAACACAAAATTGTAAAAGAAGACAACTAAATCATTAAGAGTGGGAGAGGGAAGCAAGGAAAGCCACTGTGGAAAACAGAATGGAGATTCCTCAAAAGACTAGGAATAGACTTACCATAGGACCCAGGAATCCCGCTCCTGGGCATATATCCAGAAGGAACCCTACTTCAAAATGGCACCTGAACCCCAATGTTCATAGCAGCACTATTTACAATAGCCAAGACATGGAAACAGCCTAAATGTCCATCAACAGATGACTGAATAAAGAAGCTGTGATATATTTATACAATGGAATACTATTCAGCCACAAAGACCGACAACAACGCCATTTGCAGCAACATCGATGCTCCTGGAGAATGTCACTCTAAGTGAGTAAGCCAGAAAGAGAAAGAAAAATACCATATGAGATCACTCATATGTGGAATCTAAAAAAAAAAAACAAAAAAAAAAACCCAAACATAAATACAAAACAGAAACAGACTCATAGACATAGAATACAAACTTGTGGTTGCCAAGTGGGCGGGGGGTGGGAAGGGACAGACTGGGATTTTAAAATGCAGAATAGATAAACAAGACTATACTGTATAGCAAAGGGAAATATATACAAGATCTTGTGGTAACTCATAGCAAAAAAAAAAAAAGTGACAATGAATATACATATATTCATATATAACTGAAAAATTGTGCTCTACACTAGAATTTGACACAATATTGTAAAATGACTATTACTCAATTAAAAAAAGAATGACTGGTCCAGTTAAAATAAAATAAAATAAAATAGCCTCCTAATTGATCTCCCTGCCCTTAAATCTCATACTGCCTCATTCCATCCTAAAATCTGCTGTCTGCTGTCAAATTAACTTCTTTTGAATACCACTGGGATTCATCTCTTTACTCAAAAATTGTATGGTTCCTCATTATCCACTGACTAAAGAACAACTCATACAATCATTCATTGAGCAAATACTTACTGAGAACCTGGTACGTGCCATGCACTTGCACAGCATTGGGGATTCAGCAGTGAGCAAGATAGAAAAGATCCCTGCTTTCATGGCTTTTGCCTTCTAGTGAGAAGATAGGCAGTAAACAAGTAAGCAAACGAACAAGGTAATTTAGTGCTGTGAAGGAAATGAAATGTAGTAATAGGTAGAGAGTGAGTTGCTGGGTAGAGAGGGAATTGCTTTAAAAAGTTGGTCAAAGTAGACCTTTTGGAAGAAATGACTTTGAAGACATGAATAATGAGCAGGACCTGATCATCTGGAGATCTGGGGAGAGCATTCTAAGGAGAGAGAATAGCAAGTACAAAGGCCCTGAGGAAGGAAGGGAATTATTTGTCATTCTTGGCCCTCTACCCTGTTGACCCAAGTTATTTTTTCAGTCTCAAATCATGTAACTTCTCCACACAATACTCAGGTTCAAGCCAAGTTATTTATCTTATTTTTCTCCAAACATGATTTTGCATTTCTGCCCTATGTTTTTCTCCATTTTCCCCCTTTCATATGGAAAGCCCTCCTCTTTCCCTTCCATCACTATTTAAATCCAACAAATCCTGGTTCAGAGGCTACTGCCTCTCTGAAAGCATCACAGATTACTCACAGCAAAAGTCTACTTTCTTTTCTCATTGAAATCTGATTGCATATGTTGGAACCTCTCATGTCTTTCTTGCCACAACCAGATAGTTCTATACAGGGATGCATTCCCAGAAAAGGCATTATAATTTGAAATATGTGAGCTGAATCAGAACTTTCTCATGGAGACTGTGTCATGATGATAGTTATAATCCCAGTCAAGGACCTGATTGCTCGATTATATAAATAAATGTTCCAACACAATCAGTTTAAGGAAATCTAATAAATCCATATTTGATCTCAGGGCTATTCAAACCTTATTTTTAAGCCTCCCAATAATACATACTTAAATTTTCCACTATATAAAGCATAAAGGCAGAGCTGGTCTAGTCAAATCAGGCAAAGGTGACCAGGAGTCTCCCTGCTCAGCTTCTTTGCCCTCTGAGAGGAACAGATCCTCCATCTCTACTCCTCACTTCCATCCACTGAGCCCCTGAGACCTCTGTGGAACCCTAGGGCTCCTGGGAACATAGTTCAGTAATGTACACTCTTACCTAATATAAAGCATACATAAATCAATTCAATTAATCTCATATTTTAAATTTCTTTAAAAGAACTCTAATGGTGCCTTTGAGGCCATTGCTACAGGGCTTAGAGAGAAAAGCTAGCCAAAGTATTTATAGGACAAAGTTTCTGAGGTCCTATCTGCATCCACCTTTGTTTAGCCAACTCCTCCTTTCCCTTGGAGTCTTGGATTTGGTGTCATTTATTCATAGAAACTTCCCCTGGACTCACACCTGGGTCATATCCCTCCATTATGGGTTTGGACATCACCCTGCACTTTCCTAACCACAGCTCCCTGTTTTGGCTGCTAATTGCACTGTTAACTGTAGCAGTGGTTCCTCCAGTGCTGTGTGAGCTCCACGTGGGCAGCAACTGTACCCACCTTGTTCACCTCAGAAGTCCCAGTGCCACCCATGCATGACACAAGGAAGATGCTCTGGTATCTGTTGAATGAATGAATGAATAAATGGATGGATGAATGAAAATAGACAAGAAGTAATTCAGGACAGCAAAAAAAAGGAATGGAGACTTACCAACCTGTAGGCACCCTGATGCCATGTAGAAGTGAGCTGTGAAAAGTATTACTGATGTGCCTTGTATTATGGCCCTGCATACCTGTTTTCCTTTCCTTCTAAATCTCAAGCTCATTGGGAGGCTCCACCAACAGTTTATATCCATTCCCAGTATTCATCTCCTCTTCCCTAACAGTCCCTTTTGCCAAAGACTCCTGGTACCTGCCTCATCCAGCTGCTGTCAATGCACAGACCATACTCCAAGCTTCAAGGTGGGTCCTAACTGCTTTAAGCCAATCAGCATATCCTGTCCCCAGCAACCTACAGTGATTGGCTTAAGAAGAGGCACATAACCAAGTCAGAGTCAGTGAGCTGTCAGCAGCTCTTAGCTGGGGATTCTGGGAAGGAAGAGCTTAGCAGAGAAGTTGTAAGTACAATATTTAGCTCCAGACTGGGTTGGAACCCTGGTTGCATGGCCATCTAGCTGAAAAACCTCAAGAATAGTACTTAACCTCTTGGCATCTCAGTTCCTTCCTGTGTAAATACATACAGTGAGATTTTATATATGTATATATACTCCCCACTATATCTCTATGTCTATCCCTATTGCTTAGAAAGGCATCTGAGATGGATATTAATTACCTTGATTGTAGTGAATATTTTACAGTGTATACATACATCAAATCATCATGTTGTACATCTTAAATATATACAAGAAGGAAAAAAAGAAAAGAAAAGCAGGGCACCTAACTAGCTGCTGTTGTTTCCACTGTTGTCATTCTTGTTATTACTCCACCGGGATGGTAGTGTGTAGATGTGAGATTTTGGGCTGAAGCCATCAAACCAAGAGATTTGCTACGGTATGTTAGTCAGTTTGCGTGTGCTGTATCATTTATGATCTCTAAGATAGGTATCTGTGATAGGTTTATCCCCTTTGTGTGGATGTGGAAGCTGAGGCTTTCAGGGATTAAGGGATTTGTCCAAGGTCTAGAGCTAGTCAGGGGTGGATCTGAACCCTCTCTACCTTCTGACACAAAGACCTGTGTTCTTTCTACCACATCCTTTACCTCTCGTGAAGGGAGGAAAATTATACAAGGGCCCCAAAGGATAAGTACTCCAAATTTAGGTACTTGAAAAAAACTGGGAGTAAAACTCAGCCCTTCCTGATTTTGATACCGCCTCAGTATCCTATAATAAGACGCAATCCCAGGGACAAGTGCTGGTTAGCGACCAAATGTTTACAGAATCAATAATCTAATTTTTAAATAGGGAATTAATTCTGTACTTACATTTTTAGGCTGTAGATCTCATTTTCTTAGAGCTACTTTATCCTGGCTGAGCATTAAAATAAAAAAGATCATGAAATTGGTGTGCAGACGTTTTTGGGTTTTTTTCCCTTTCTTTTTCCCTTTCCTACTTTTTAACCCCAGGCTCTAGATGAGTGGCAATCCTAATTAAAAAATTATTTCCTTTCAACTAATTGTAGATAGTCACAGTCATACTACAGGCTGTAATCCACAGCTTAATATACGTACCTTGGACCAAAATTTTATGTTGGCAAATGTTCCTGTGGTGAATTGTGATTGTCCTGTTTTCATAGTTATCTCCCTCCTGCTCTCTGTAGAAGTAACCTTTTGTGAATTCATCTATAAATTGTTAGCAAGAAATTTTAATCATGAAGAAAATTATCTGGATTCTGGACTACTTCCTGACACCCACTCTGCACACACAGTTCTCCACATGGTGATGCAGGGCCCTCACTTGAGCTCAAAGCTCTCACTCACACAGTGGGTTGAAGGCTGCTAGTGATAAGAAGGGAAGTTTGTGGTAACTCTAACCCTCCCATGACAGAGCTCCAGGATTTCCACCACTACTGTTCTGCAATTCATTATTCCTAATGTCACTTGTAATATTTCATTTTTGCAAAAGCACGGTTGCAAAACACTCATTCATTGCTAGTGTAAGTTCTTTACCCTACAGTATTCCTAGTGAAGAAAAGATTAATTTAAATTTGCTTTCTGAAATGCAAATATCACAGAGAAAACATAATTTTTAAAGAAATAATTTATAAAATGGAGTAGTGATAGGTACGACTTTTCAAGAATGTATGTATAATTCTTTCAGTACACCTTTTCTAATTATATTTGATGGAAATTTTAATCTATGCTTGCAGTTTAAAAGAATTTTGTATAAAAAGTCAAAAGGAGAGAAAGAACCCTGTCCCTGAAGTCATTGTGGGACATTTACTTGGAGATAAATTGGATAATACTTTTAGCAACTAGTTAACATATACTTTTTTTTTTTTTTTTTTTGCCATAATCAGAATCCTTACCTGCTCTGGTGCAAAGCAGTGAAGGTTTATGAGGCAGGGTTTGTGGAAATGGAAGCTTGTTGGAGAGGGTTCATGGGACACTTAATACCATTTTAGGACAAAGAATGTTATTTCACGGGGACACCTAGATAAGAGGGAGATCTGAGAAACTGTAGGCCTTCTCTTCTCCTTTGAAGCTTATACCTGGAGGTTAGCACACTGGATAAAGCATCATGTTTAGGATGAAATTCCAATGCAAGTATGAAATGGTATGGTTTACCACAGATTTTTAGCATAATCTGTTATGTTTGTTCACTGAAAGCCAACCTGCTGAGCAAACTGTACAGAACGGTTTTGGTCAATACATCAGCAAAGGCAACCAAAGTTTAGTCTGTTAAGTTGTGCTCCCGGTGCTCTGTAAGCGTCCCTTATCAAGTCAGTTCCTCTCTCTGTCACACACCTTATCTACTTAGTATACATCCACATCCATGTAACCTGGGCCTTCCACCTCATCCAAGGAAGGGAGCAGGTGGGACAGTCAGATGGCCTTACTGGACAGTGGATTGGTTGATCCTTCATGGCTTGCCTTGACTTCATCTTCCACTCTGGAAGACCTGAGTGTGTCTACAGACCAGGGACGGGGTGTGGTAATACAACATAGTGGTTTATTCCCTCCCTCAAACAGGCAAATTCTTCTCACCAAGAATCCCTAAAACTAGTCTTAGTTCTTTGCCTTAGATTCAAGTCATCTAATCTACTGGACAGAATCCAAGGTGTGGTAAGCATATCTATTCAGGCTAGCTTGTCCCTATGCCTCACCTGTAGGTACAGGGACAAATTTCTAGCCTTCTGGGGAGCTGCTTATGTCTAACCTATCAATTGTTGGCAGATTTTCTATGGAGCTCCTCCTTCACATTCTTTTAACCCCCTCTCCACCCCACCCCAAGTATCTGACTCCTCTCCTCTATTTCATTTTTTGCATAAGGTCTAGTCATTCTCATCACCACACAGAGTGGAGGGAGATGCACAGGATAAGGAGCCTGCAGGGGGAGTGGGTCATCAAAGTGGTCTCACCTGAGGCTGAAACATCTTTCTTAAAATCTCATTTTTTCACACTGTGAAGGTTACACAGACTTTTTTTTTTCAGTCACTCCCAGGCTGTTTTAGGCCAATAGTATATATCTCTCTACATGTCCAATTAACAATGACCATCTTTGCACGTCTCTGCTGCTATCCTGTACGTGTTCCTATCTGTTTTCATTTGTAAGTGTCCCATTTTCTTGCCTGTGTATTTTATTCCCTCCATTAGATTTCACACTCCTAAAAGGAAGGGGCCATATCTTCTATTTCATTTTAATTCCCTAAATTCTCCACAAACAGTGCTTAATGGATGCTCTTGGCTGCCTGATATGCCTTAACAAATAGCTTTGATTCTGCTGGCGCCCTGGGCTTTTCATAGGAAGCTTGTTACGCAAAGGTGCCCCTTTTGACCTTGAGCAAAGCTCTAAATCCTAGTCGGCTGCGTGTTTTCCTTTCATCATAAGATTGCTGCCAAGAAGTTGTGGCCCAACACGGACTCAGGAATCAGACCTCAAGTCTGACCCCACTGTCGATATTGAGGACAAAGGTGACTGCAAGTCACACCCTCGACACTGGTTTTCTAGCTCCAGGGAAAACGTGTGAAATGAAAAGTTCTGCTGACATAGATTCAACCACTCTCTCCCTCTGAGAAGAGAACAGCTTGCCTGACAGGCTGGTAATGAAATTCTTTTTGTCCCTTTCTTGTATTCTGAAAAATAAAAACAAGGCCATCCAAAGAATAATGACATCAAAATAATACCAGGCTTGTGAATGAGCATAATGAATGCAGAGAAAATTGTGGGCAATTAAGGCTGAAACATTGTCCCCGTCTTTCTAGCCACAGCAACGCCTTTCCCAAACTGCCTTCTTCCTCTTCCGTCCTGCCCAGGTTTTTTGAGGACATTCAGACATTCAGTCATTTTTGCCTGTGCTATGATTTTTCCCTGCTACTTGTTGTTGGCTCTTTTAGTGTTAAGCCTCTGTTCATGTATTATTGGGGTTTTCAAGGAGGATGTGAATGATCCCATGGAGGACAAGGTTTCAAAAGCTCCTAAACTGGCAGATAATGATGACTTCAGGTGAGCGGTAAACAAAGAGAGCAAAAATTAAGTCCAGGGCTGGGGGAAATTGGCATTCAAAGTTCAGTACAGAAATCTAAAGTCATTCAGTCAGGCACTCAGAAACCCAACATGGGTTACGGTCAGTGCCAAATGATGAGGACTACAGGTGGAGACACAAGTGGCATCATGTCTGATGATGGGCATATTAGGTCTAATGCTTTTATTTTAACTGATTATACTTTTGACCAAAGTGGTAAATGATGGACTTTACAGGTTATCAGATAAGTGCCGTGTAAGAAAGTTGGAGACAGTGTTCCTTTAAACCTGACTTCGTCTTTGGATTAGGCTTCTGAGCTTCATTGGCTGTTAATCCAGTGAAAAGTGATGGATACCCAAAGTGTTAATTTTCTTAGTTTAGAAGAACAGTGACTTCTCTCTACACCTCATTTCCAAACTCTCCTTTTCATTTCAGTTTAATTAGTTCTCCCTTGCTTATGCACAATCTTAGGAAATTCCACATATATTTATGAGAATCAGTTCTCCTAGTAAGGAGGAAATTCAGACTGACTTTATGTTATTCCAGGCTAGAGAGGAATTCCTTTATTCACTAACCTTGCATCTACTTTAAACCTCATTGCACTTTTTTTTCAATATATGTTGATACTTCTCGACCTATCTTGAATTACTTTCTTTGTGTTCATGCCCTTACCTGCTCTGACAGGAAGACCTATGCTTTTGATTTCGTTTGATGCCCCTAATGTTTGAAATCATGCTGAGAATCTTTACAATTTAATAAACAGACAAGTATGATGTATTTACTTTGTACTCGTAGATATTCAGGTCTGTCTCACAAAGAAAATTAATTCATCTCTAAGGTTTAGGGCTTTCCAACTGCTTCAAATTCACGCATTCATGCACACTGATGTGCAAATATACATATACATACAGGGCTTAAGAAATGGAGTCCCCTGCGCACTGACTGCTGCTTTTGGGATCTGGGACTAGTGAAAACACAGCTGGGAATTCTTTTCAACTCATAATGGGCTCGTCTTTAAGTCTCAAGCATCACAGTGCTTGCTTTAAAACACTTATTCAACTTTTAGGGAACATACAAATTCCTGTAGGGGGTAGTGGGGAAAGAAGAAGGTACAATCCTGCAAGGTCTAGAGGGCACAAGCCACCTTCTCCTGAGGGAAGAATTAAAGCAGAGGAAAAAGTCAGGCATTTTCTTCAGTTGTCCCACACCTACCCTCTGGCAGTAGCTAAAATCAATACCAAAGTTTGGTTGAAAATAAAGCAGGGGGAAAGGTACAGTGGTCCCCCTCCCCATATCTTTGGGTTCCACATCTTTTGAGTCAACCAACCGAGGATTTAAAGTATAAAAAAACTTTACCAGAAAGTTCCAAAAAGCAAAACTGGAATTTGCCATATGCCATCAACTATTTCAATAGTATTTACATTGTATTTATAACTGTTAACATAGCATTTACATTGTATTAGGTATTATAAATAATCTAAAGATGACTTAAAGTATACAGGTAGATGTGCATAGGTTTACGCAAATACTATGCCATTTTATATGAGGGATATGAGAACCCTTAGATCTTGGTATCTGAAGGGCTCCTGGGACCAATTCCCAGTGGATACCAAGGGACCACTATAAAGATGGGTAAAAGAAAGTCTGTTTTGATTATTTGATATTAATAGAGACATCCCTAATCTTTTCCACTACATTTACATTGCTAAGAAGAGTCAATTAAGAAAGGACAATTAAGTTAGTTTGAAAAGTTCCCTTCTAAGGAAAGTGAAATTTTAAAGACAACAAGAGTTAAGTAAATCCTATGCTTAAATTGAGGCACCAAATGCAAGGGTTTTGAACTAACTCCTATTCTTAGGAATGCAAGATATTCTCAACATAGCAAAGGATTCATCCACAAAATGTTCTTCCCTTCCCTAATATATTTGATTTAATTATAAAGGTAGATGTCAGAAAGGGTTTTTGAATGTTAATTTTCGCTCTGGGGAGTACAGCTTTTATCTGCCCAGGCTTCTTTTCTTTTCAGGCCATGCCTAGAGTCATTGGCCAGGCATACACTCAGCAGCTTTTTAGGAAACAGCAGCCAAATTGGGCAGAGTGCATGTGTATATAAACATAAAATTCAAGATTATTGTTAGCACTAAAGTTTGAAAGCATGAGAAACTGGTTTCATGCCCCATCATGACTTGCATGGTCTGCTGATGTATAAACTTTGGTTGGAGGAAAATAGGTCCTCTGACAATAATTCTTAACATTAATTTTAAGTGCTCTCCCATAGATTTATTTAACTTCCCAAAATACCATGCTTCAAATTAATGGTCCATTTGTTTGAACAGAATGGATACAAAGTGGTGAGGATGATGTTCCAACTGTCAGCTCAGAGACAGGGCTCCTGATTACCTATTTAGGTTATCCTGGGAAGAGGAGAAGAGGCACACAGAAGTCAGGGTCAACATTCATCCCCCCAGAAATAAAAATGCAAGTGCAGGCACATCAAGACACATACTGAAACTTCTTAAAACATAAAAGAAAGACATACTTAAAAGTTACCTTTTGAGAAATTTACACTACTATGGCTTTGCAGGGTTTATTTTATTTTTTGAGAAATTCAGTGTCTCCCTGCCTATTCTCCCTGCTCTCCGAAAATGAGTAAGGGTTTGTGCTGAGAGAATGGTTTTCTTATTCTGATTCAGGAGTGACCTTTCATGAAAAAACTGTCCTGATCTTCCACATAGAGGAAAATTTGCCCCAATTTCATCAAAAAAATATCCTTATCCCTTATTCATCTGCATGGTTTCCAAAGCCAATGACTTAGTAGCGACAAGACCACTTCATTTCAGGCTCTCTTTAGGGAGCTGAGTATTGATGTGCCTAACACCAGCTTCTATGAAGAGCTGTTTGAAGGATAATGTTACCTGTTTACTCCTCCAGTATCATATTCTAAGTTCTGTCTATGCATCATTTGATGCAGAAGATATGGGGGAGGGGTCTGTCCTGCTCTCTTACACCCTGAGGTCTTCAAATGATTCTTCAGATGGAGATGAGGGGGGGGTGAAGGGAACAAGAGAGTGTAATAAGGGGCCCTGACGTGTAGAAAGGGTGTCCAAACCCACTATACAGACAGTATATCACATAAGGTCAGTTCCATCAGCACCCCTTCTATTCCAGCTCCACAGCCCACCGCATTTCCATTAATTCAGAAGTTCACTGAGTACTTAATATTTGCGAGACTTGGTGCCTATGTGAATATGAGGAATATATCAAGATGGTTTCTATAGTAATCCTGCCCTCAGGCATCCTGTGTCTGTACCTTCAGCTATAATTTAAAATACAAAGTAATATTTGCCATAAAAAGGTATAGATATTATGGAATTTTATAAAAGGGATATATCTGACCCAGATTCTCATTAGAAGCCCTTTTGATGTTTCCTTTTCCAAATGACATTCTCTCTAAATGTCTTAACTTCCCGGAGTCAATCTATTGTGCCCAAAAAAGAAATATACATTATTCTGAAGAATTGACTCCAAGTATGACCAAGGTACTTCCTAATTGTTAAACTCCACATCCTTGTCATTAAATAGTAAAGTTTCCAGTTATACATGTCACGGTTCTAGACTGTTAAATACACACAGCCCTTGTCTTTAAGGAGAGGACAACCTTGATCAAATATATGAACACAAATATGCATTACATGATGGACCCCCTTGATTATCTATAGGAATGAAGTAAGAACTGACACAGACATCTTTAGAAGTTCTTCCATTACTGGGACCAACAAATTGGAGTACAATAAAGAGGAGTTAGAGCCAGGCTTGACACCAAAGAAAATCTTCTGAAAGAGTTGGGGTTCAGCTGATGCAAAGGATAGAAGAAAGCTAACTTTAAAGTGTGAGCATGCCCCCGCTAAATGAAACAAAATGTGAAGTCTCATGTTTAGAGGAGATAGGAAAAAAGAATCCCCTTTCTAATACCTAGATGGAAATAACATCTGACATATTTGTAGAATGCATAATTTTGCTATCTTATGATTAATGATGAATTTGGAACGGGTTTCTCCTGGGTGCTTGTTAGAAATGTGCTAAGAGAAACTTGGGAGAGGAGTGGAACTGATTATTCTGATGTATGGCAATCGTCTTTTTTCATAATCTGAGGAAAATGACCTCTGTGGCTAGAAACACTGGATAGGAAACATCAATTCTGAAGTAGAAAAGGCCAGGACGAAGGTCTTAAACTTGGCAGGTTCTGTGTTTTGGTACTTGTTTGCTCATCACTTTTGTCTTCAAGAGAAAAGTTCTCCTGGGGGAAAAAAAGGTAATTGTTTCAGTGACTCAGTGGCCTAGCGATTGACTGATCTCATTTCAGTCAGTGCAGTCAGGGAGCAGGATCGTGCTCAAGGTCCATGCAGTGGTGGCTGCCTCAGCTCAGCCCCTCTCCGAGAGTCCATGGAGCCTGGGGAGAACTAGAGGTAAACACACTGGCTGAATTAGAGATGGCTAGGACAATGACTTCTTTTCACCTGGTAGATGTCTATCCTCTGCCAAGTGGCCAACAAGATGCTGACCTGGGCTAAGAGAGTGAGGAAAAGCTTAAGAGATGCAGATAGAGGTGGTTAGTTCATCAGAGCACCTTGTCAAGGATTTAAGGCTGACACAGTAAATGGGGGAGGGGGACCTGGGGAGCTGTTGTTAGGTAAAAAGGCAACATGGTCAAAGAGGATTGAGAAATTCCCTGGGCAGCAGCACGAACCTTTATGAAGCGGCCTTCTAAGGCAGGGCGTGCAAATCCTGTGAACTGCTGCTATGAAGCCGGCTGAGCTGGCTCCCAGCACTTCATATTGTCAATTTAGTAAACCAGGCAGCGACTGTAGCCACCATTGCAGGAGCCTCATAAAGTGAAACTGCATTATAATTTCAGCAGTGCTAGGAGAAACTGAAGGTTTCAACAAAATGAAACCCTGTAACTATAGATTTGAAGCTCTATCTTCCCTGAAAGTGGCTTTATAGCGTATAAAACCAACCCCCCTTTCTGCAATTAAATCAGAACAAGATGAATGTGTCTCATTCTTTGACGTAATGGCCTTGAAGCATTGTAATGGAAACACTCTAATAAAAGTTTATCTCAAATACTGACCAAACCTTAGCACTGGCTGCAGTGAGAATGGTGAGCAACAGCATCAACCATTCAGCCTTATCGAAAAAGAAACTTCTATGTCAAAATTTGGCGATGAAGAAATCAGGATGAACTGTAAGAACTGTGAGGACGAGAAAAACACAATTACATCTGGACCGAGCCCCTCACCTCACAATTTTAGAGAAGTAATTTCTGATCTCGGAACCAAGCAGAATGCTCCAGCACTGCACCTCCACCCCCACCGCCCCGAGTACAAAACCGAGCAGTTAATGATCAGGACAATAGAGTCACAGACTCTGTCCAGTGCACGTTCCTAAATTGTTTTACAGGTACTATAACTGCCATGAGAGGAAAAAGTTAACTATATGATGGCCAGACTGTGGACAAGACAAAAGCTGCTCCATCCTGAGCAGCACTGAATCTGTGGCTCACACAATTCCGAGGACTGGCCTCAAGAGTATAGGATGAACATTATTGCTCACGATAATCAATAAGTCTGTGGGCATCAAAAAAATTGTAGCTTGCTTTGCCTGTGTATGTAAGTGGGCAACTAAAATTGTCAGCAAAGAGATGCTACAGACCCACGCCAACATCTTCCACTCCAAGCACATGGCGCCCTATATCAGCATGAAGATGTTACAGAAGATGGAGCTTTGCCCCTAATCCCATAGAAATGGAGTGTTTGACAGTGAGGAATTAAAAGCAGCTCTTTTGCCCCTTTCCTGTTTGCTCATTTCTGTCCCCCTCTAACCTCAAAAGAACCTAATTACAGGAATGAGATCACCAAGCAATTGAAACTAACTCCAGACTTATGTGCTCCTGAATACACATCATGCCGTGTCTAACCAGTTGATTCTTTTCCTAGATAAAAAAGAAGAATGAAGAGTTAAGCAGTTAAAGAATGATTCGCTCTCTACCCTCAAAAGCCCCTTAGCAATCCTACAGGTAGATCATAGGGCAAGATAACATCTAAAGAGTCAGCCAGTCTGTACACAATGAATAATGATACAGAACCAACCTTCTGCTTCAATGAATCACTCAGATTCTTCCCCACATTTTTCCCTTTAAAAACAGTCATGGTTGAGCAGAATCTTGAGAGATGGTCTCTGGACAGGAGCCCACCATTCCCCCAGATTTCCGGCTTTTCTGAGTAAAGTACCTTTCCTTTCTACTGACACTTGCCTCTCAAATTATTGGCTTTTGAGTGGGGAGCAGCCGAACCTGAGTTCAGTAAGAATCTCTCAGTCAAAAAGTCCCCTAAAGACCTTCTGATACCTCCATCAACCCATCCCTAGTGGCTGGAAGATGAATAGATAGTCTCCAATCTCTCTTTTCTCTGAGAGCTGTGTGAGAGAACAGGGCATCACTGTATTTCTCACACTGGAACTGAGCTCTTTAAAAATAAAAATACCTTTTTAATCTCTAAAAGAAGGAAAAGAAAATCTTTGAGCAGCCATAAAGAAAATCCTAAGATATGTTCAGACAAAAAAAGCACTCCTAAGAAATGCACTTCTTAGCACCAATACAACACCTTCAACATGGATGGAAACCCGGACAGCATTTCCTCACATGGTTTTCCATTTCCACGGGAATCACACCGTTTCCAAGATCTGCATCACATAATGACCGTATTCCACAAACTTCAGGCCCAAATCACATATATATTCCACTTCCTTACCCTGTCCTGTCCATGGGGGACTAGGGATTGATTGATCCTCATTTCAGTCAGTGCAGTCAGGGGACAAGATGGTGCTTGAGATACAGAAACAATAATCAAGTCACTTTTACCTTAAAGGAAGCTATGAAATTGGGACGTATTGGGTAGTCCTTTTCATGTCCACAAAGATTACTTAATATCTTTGGCTTTATTTACCAAGAGGCAGTTTTTACAATGAAATTTAGCATTCAAAAATGGAATTCGATCACTAAATTTGTTTCTCATTGTTCACCTTTGCTTCGAGATACCACCTTGTACTACTGCTGTGATCTGATGAGAGTGCTGGGAAAAGCCATGTCTATTTAAACAACAGCTGCGTTCAGTTGTCAGTCAATAGCATGGACTTTCCAGGAAGTTTGAGTCTCTGTCTCACAAGCTGCTACCTACACAACCATGGGCAAGTTATATACCGCTCAACAACTCAGTTTTTTTCATTTACAAAAAGGCAGCTACTTCACAGTGTGCTGGGAGGAGAAATTCAGATCAGGGTTTCAGATGATGGTGTCTGGTACCTAGTAAGTATTCCATAAATGGTAGGTGTTAGTAGTAGGAGCAGTATTATCAACACTTACCTTCTCAGGCCAAGGATATATAAACAGGCAGAATAGGCCAGGGAGGAAATACTCCACATGTCTTCAGTTTTGTTTTGCTTGTTCCACTTTCTGGCAATGAAAGGGCATCAGTGAGGCTTTCGAGAAAGTGGATGATCCAATTATTTTCTCCCCTGCATTCAACTAGTGCCCTCTTTGTTTGGCCAGGAACATACTGCCACAATGAATAATGAAAATTCTATAATGTTTCCACTCAACTTCTGCCTCTTGGCAGCTATGACCAAAATCATCCTGCAGCTGTCATCTACAACAGGGATCCCCAGCCAGTTACTTGCAGCCACCCTGCTGTAAGGGGCAGCTGCTCAAGACTATTTCAAGCAGGAAAAGTGACAGAGCCAGATGCTATCAGGAATCCCTCCATGAGGTCAGGGCATTAGAAAACAGTAAGCCTTGTCCCCCCTTCCTCAAAGGATGGGGAGGTCTGCTTCCAACTCATGCCAGGCAACTAAACATATGATCTTCCTGAGATTTTGTTAATTACAACAAAGGCCCCAGATACTTTACAGTGTTTGGAGACTTACAAAATTAGGAGGAAACCACTGAAGCACAAGGATAAAGTTTCAAGGAAAGGTGATCTGTTGTGACGATCCTTTAAACCTTTCTTGTAAAAGGTGAGAATTTTTAAATGTAATTATATAAATGATAATAATGTATAACTTGAACTCACACACAACTCTCTCAAATATATAATACACATTCTCTCCCTTAAAACTCCAAATTCAATAACCTATCTGGGAAATCTGACATCTTAGGGTTTTCCTCGAATTCTTCCTTCCACCAGAATGGGAAAGATGTTCGGAAAAGCACCTCCCACTGGTTGGTTGAGACATGCTAGTTTCTTGGACTGTCAATAGGTATTAACAAAATGTATATCCAAATTTACCTGAATTAACTAAAATTAAATAGGATTCTTTACCACTAAACACCCAGAGCTTTTAATATGTTGATGTATCCTGTGTATAGCATTTCCCAAATATGTTTGATCAGAGAGAGAGAGAGAGAGAGGGAGAGACTTAGAGAGAGAAGGAAGTGAAGCAACTGCAGGAACATGTTTTCTCTGAAACATACTTTGGGAAATGCACTCCAGACTATAAGCATCTTGAGAACAGGAACATTTTATTTTTCTTTATCACTCCTAGACACATAGCATAATGCCTGGAATGGAATAGGTATTCAATAATTCATTCACCATATGAATGAATGAATGCTAAAGCAATTCATCAAATTTATTGATAAGTTCCTATGTGGAGAAAATAGTTTCTGGTCAGGCCAAAAGAATGGTTGCTAAGATGTGTCACCTGATGAAGGGCACAATCAATTTTATAGTAAAATTCAGAATAATTCAGAAAATAAAAAAGAAATTGGTATGTCAGGGATTTAAGGGTGTGTCAGTGAGCCACATGTCCAGCAAAACAGATAAATTATTTTAATACAGATAATTCAATAAACAATGCTTTTGCCAAAGAGTTCTATAGGTTATTGTCTTCCACCTGTTTATGCACTGGTGATAGGAAAGAGTGACCTGAAGGCTAAAGCAGGGTGCCTGCCTGTCTGTCTCCTCCTGCAGCACATAGTCAAAGTGAAGCATTCCCACAGGTGCCCTACAGTCCCCAGTGAATAGATGCTGGGGGGAGGAGAGGAAGCAGTACAAAGGAGGCCCATTTCTGCACCTGGCCTCCTTTTTACAGCCTGACACACAACAGGGCCCACACCACATACCCAGCCACTGCTGTCCTGTCTCCAGCCCTTCCCTGATCTACACAGCAGTGTGAAGACCATCTGGACCACCACCTGAAGGAGGTGTGGTAATAAGTGCATCCCTGGGTAGCTGCAGACATGATAAGGAACCCACATCAGCTGCCAGGATGCCAGTTGCCAATCCGAGCACCTGCCTCCTACAGAGACTCATAGGAAAGCCAGAGAGGAGCGCTGAGGACCTGCTCACGCCTGGCAGAGTAGCTGATACAATTCTTCATCTATCAGATGGGAAAGGATCAGTTTGATAACTGCATACGCTTACTCGTTTTCTTAAGGACCTGATGTTATTTATTCTGTGAAGACTAAGCTGGTCAAGAATTTTTGGTAGACTGGTAAATAATCAGCATTTTCTCTTGAATCCAAAGAAGATGTTATTGTCTAATGTAAGATAATTAAGTTGCAGTTCTTCGGTGTACAAAAATACTTTTAACTCTCTAGCAGAATATCTATAATCAAGCAGTCTCCTCTTTCTATGCAGCAGCTGCTGCATTTTAAGTACTTTCCTAGGAATTCTATGTTGCCAAAAAATACAATTACTTTTCAGTTACTTTAGGAATCTTTCAAACAAACTGTCGGAAAATGTCAGAATCCAAAATAAGAATCTGCAAAGAAACTTGTTTCAGTCACATCCATTTTGGCTGTGAGGTGCAAGCTTGGTGATTCCATCTTGATAGATTGTGGTTCATTTGCCTTGTAAGCACCATGTAATTTATGTCTAGAGTTGAATTCTATCAGTGGAAATCTGAGCTCGGTGGGATTCGCTGTCAGGCTGCTTTTTGTGTGTAAGGAAAGCTTAGGATCTGTCTTCTGGTTGAAACTAGTGTTCTATTAGATCAGCTGCAAACAGGGTAGTAAGGAGAGTCAAGTCTCCAAATTGATCTCATATAATTACAAAGTTACAGTGGTCACTAGAGACTTCTTGAAAACCTTTAACATTTCTGAAATGGTTGCAGTCTTCTATTTTCTATGATTATCTTAAAACTAGAAGACCACTGTCCCTAATAAAACAAAGGGTTGTGCTTAAAGAATCAGATTGTCCCAGGGCTTTAGCTAATCTCTAGAAAGGAAAGGAAAACTCAGACTGATTGAGTGCCTACCATATGCTATTCACACTACTTCCAATAGTCTTATTTAATACTCAGAAACCCCTGCAATGTTGGAATTACTCTCCCCATTTTCCAAGATGGGACACTCAGACACTAAGAAATTCATTCATGTGACTTAAGTCCCATAAGCCATGTATTAGTGGCAGAGCCAGAATTTGAACCCCGACCTGTCTAAATCCAAAGTCCAGGCTTTTTCCACTAAATAACCAAGAAAGATTGCATGAATTTGGTAGGTCCAATAAGATGGTATTTGAGATGCTCTTGAGCTATTCTGTCCAACAGAAAGTTACCAGCACAGTTTATCAACTTTATTATGTACACCTTTAATTGTGAACCAGGCAATGGGAGAAAGTGTACAGAACTGTTCTTGTGTCCATGACTACAGTATACTCATACACCTGGAATCTGGGCAGCCTCCACAGGGGACCACCTTGAAGAAGAGAGTTACATTGACAATGGGAAACTGTGGCTCAGGTGAATTCAGGTGAAGCCTTTCTTTATCTCCCATGCTACTGCACACTGAAATGGGGATTTCTCCTAGCTATGCTGGCCCTCACCTGTGACCCGCCTCTCCCATCAACTGTCCTGTTTAGCTACCAAGAGTGTGGACTACTTAATCTCACTATCAGAGGAAAGCAAAAACTAGTTGCAAAGGAAGTGCAATCTGGAACTGTCCCTCTGCAATCATAGAGGTCAATGGCATGCACAGTCTTCAACAAGTCCAAGGTCATACTAGTGGAACTCAAAGCTCATTTCAGGCCTGAGGCTGGGGCATCCTGCCTAAGAGACTTGAAACATTTCAGAAGAAAAGTGAAAAGGATAGAGTGATTCATTATCTCACACTTTGTCTCCCAAACAACTGCTGCTCTGCTCAGCCTGGAACCTGAGGGGATCCAGTTTGGTATAAAACATAGTACATACTGCCTTTTTAAGAGCATCTGGGCACTTTGACATTTCTGCCACCTTTTATGAAAGTATTTACTTATGACACCTCCTATATGCTATGCACTGTTTGGGGTACTTATTGGATATTCAATAATGAAAAAAACAGCAAATAACTACTAACAAACATTGAAGAATATAATCAAAGTAATACAATTTGAGTATGTGTTTTAATTGCAACTATGTGAAATGTATATACCTTGGACTGAAGAATATAGTAGCAAATGCACAGCTGAAAATAATTTTATTGGCATCCAAGATGACAGTTGATTTTTTTAAAGTTTTTCAAATTTTTCTTTAACATTGGTTTTATATTGATTTTATAATTTAAAGGAAGCAAAAATTGGGAAAAGAGTTAAGATAGACCTAGAGTTAATTTGTTGAGCTATATTTTTTGTAGGTTTCTGATTCTTTAGTGTAGGTGTTTTTATTCTAATTTTAATTATGAACTTAGTTTATTTAAGTATTGAAACTCAATGTCATTTGGGGTAAGAGTTGGGGATGGTTTAGCAATAAATCTATGAAGAAGAGAAAAATCTAGCTTCTAAAAGAAGTACCTACTAAATTCTGATGTCCATTTGTTATATTGTCAAACTGTAATTCCCAATGATAGGAAGACGGAAAAGGAAAGAAAGTCCTATAATCAAGAATTAGAAAATGGACAGGGTTATGCACTGAAGTATATTCACATATACTTTCTTGCAAATGAATTTATTATTCAAGGCATTATTTTAGAAGTCATCAGTTTACCCAAAATTTCCTACAATGTATTGTTTCAGCAAAGCCTCTACACATTAGCTGTATTATTTAACCAGTTGAACATTATGTGGATATTACTGGCAAATAGATAGTGATAAACTATTGTACTGAAACATTGAGACCATTAATGTCACAGTGAAAATGAACTTTTCTTTCTTCACCACCATCTTTTGAGTTTCTGTTACAGACATGGGATCATCCTTGAGGTGACTAGAGTGAAATCCAATCATATCCAGATTGTTGGGGTTTTTTTCAGTCATTATTTATCAAGTAAAAGTAGTAAAGTACTGAGTCTTGTTTATACATTCTGCATTAATAAATGAAGTAAATACATTTTCACCTCAACTCACTTGACCAGTTTCTCATTATGGATTTGTAACATTTTCTGATTATCAAACACCTTCAATCATTACATAAATAATTTCCAATTAAGCAGGTCTTCAGGTATTCTGATGTAGTATCAAACATCACTTGCAATGTTTTTCCTTCCTTAAGTGGGCAGAAAATTTTGTACTATCACTGGAAAGCAATCTGGAGTTTCACTTCACTGCATCTAGAAAGGATTCAGTCTCATACCATAGTTTAAAAAAATAAAAATAAATAAAATGCACAAAATGAGAAGCATTTCCATGAGTAATCTCACACATGCTGCTAAGTACTGCAGAGTACTGCCAGACTAGCCTTTAATCTCTAAGGGAGCCATAACAGCTGTAAACTCTTATTTGCCGTCAAATGTCTTTTGCAGGGTTATTAGAAAAGATAGGAGGTAAGAAATCCTTCCAAGTTACCTTACTTTATTTTCTGACCTGATTTTATTAGCATTACCACTTTCTATCTGCTGATAGCTCAAAATGTGCATATTTCACCAGCCCCAGGCAAAATTATGATGCAAGATTCACGAAGCTGTGGTGTTTTCCCCACTCTGTTTTCTGTTTACATTCTCTCCCAGAAAGTTTCTCGCCCCCTGAACTTAGCTCCTGCTCTCTATCCAAACCATCTTTTAACAATTTTAGAGATACAGTCTCAGCAAAATGCAGACCACTGTGATCCACTGACCCATATTCATGGATCACCATGTTACATATCTCAGGTAAGGATCTTACATGAGAAAATGGGCCTGAAGGAACAAAGCTAAGCTATGGAGAAATCAGACTTAACTGAAGTTGTCCCTGTCCTGCAGTGGGGGTTAACTTCTAGATCTTTAGCAGGCTCCAGAAGTGCTCCAGCATTTCTTCCATCTGGCAGAGTTCCACAGACATGCTTTGTAGGGTTGCCGGATTCCCCTGCCCTCACTTCTGTCACTCTGGGCAAAAACCCAAACTACCTTACAGTTTCCCAACTTTGATGCTACTCTCCTAGTGTTGAAGTCACACTCCTAGTTTTAAAATCCTTTGGAATTTGTAAGGAATAAAATTCCAGCTGTTAAGTATGTAACAGTAGGGTGAGTGAGATGGGAAATAGTTTCAGTGGCATGATGAGCCTGGAGAGCTGCTTGTAAAATTTTCAGGAATTTTGTGAGCCAGCTGACATCACCTTAGCAGCTTCCTATCAGCCATGGGTGGGACTACTTACACCATGAATCAGCAAACTTACGCAAATTAGCTGCTCCCCCAACTGCCAGCTGCTGTGAGGAGAGCCAGGACAAGCATGAATAATAAGTAACAGTGGTATTTCCCCACCAGACCATAAGTTCTGGGTATCCAGCTCTCCTGTATCTATGTGGCTCACTCTTTGATCCCCTTGCCTGGAGCATGTTAGGTACTCACTACGTGTGTGTTGAATGAATGAATGAATGAGTTGGAAACATAAAAGACTTTTTTTACACAGTATATAAAATTTGTTCTGGTCTTTACTGAAATGTCAAAAAAAATGTCTACGCCTATTCCCTTCTGGCCCCTCCTTGACTGCCTCTTTGGAAGTTTCAACAGTAACTGCCTCCTAGCCTACTCATTCTGTGACTTTTATTCCTGGAAATGGAGTTCACCATTTGCTCTGCTCCCTTCCTCACATCCATTACCTCATCTATTTCTGTCATATAGATTCATGAATATCCTACATGATACTTTCTTTAAAAGATAGGAAGAAATAATGAAAGAACATTAACTGTTTTAATCCATTTGGGCTGCTATAACCAATTACCATAGACTGAGTACTTACAAACAACAGAAATAAATGTCTCAGTTCTGGAGACTGGGAGGTACACGATCAAGGCACCTGCAAACTCATTGTCTTAGGAAACCCTGCTTCCTGGTTCACAGACTGCCATCTTCTCTCTGTGTCCTCACATGGCAAAGAAGGCAAAAGAGCTCTCTAGCGTATCTTTTATAATGTCACTAATTCCACTCATGAGAGTTTCACCCTCATGATGTTAGCATCTCCCCAAGGCTCAATCTCCTAAAACCATCATAGTATTTCAACATATATATTTTGGGTGATCACAAATACTCACTCCATAAAATTAGACTTTCAGAACACTCAGCTCCCAGCCTCAATTCATCCACGTGATATCTGTGTCACCTCAGGGGAACATGAAACCTCTAGGCTATTTGGTATCTTCATGTATAAGTGAAATGTTATTATTGCTATGCCTACCTCAGTGAGTTCATGAGGATCAAAGAAGTTGACACAAGAATTTTTTTCCAACCACAATAGTATGAAACTAGAAATCAATTATAGGAAGAAAAATACGAAAAACAAAAACTACTAAATGTTTCTACTAAAAACAAAACAAAACAAAAACCCCAAAGGGTCAGTGAACAAATCAAAGAGGAAATCAGAAAATACCTTGAGACAAATGAAAATAAAAACACAACTTTCCAAAATCTCTGGGACATAGCAAAAGCAGTTCTAAGAGGGAAGTTTATAATACAGGTAAACCTCAAGAAACAAGAAAAATCTCAAATAAACAACCTAACCTACCAACTGAAGGAATTAGAAGAAGAACAAACAAAGCCCAAAGTCAACATAAAGAAAGAAATAATAAATATTAGCAAGGAAATAAATAAAATAGAGACTACCCCCCCCCCCAAGAAAATAATAGAAAAGATCAGTGAAATCAAGAGCTGGCTTTTTGGGAAAAAAAAACAACAAAAAACTGATAACCCTTTAGTCAGGCTCATCAAGGAAAAAAGAGGACCCAAATAAACAAAGTAAGAAATGAAAGAGGGGAGATAACAACCAATATCACAGGGGTACAAAAAATCCTAAGAGAATACTAAGAACAGTTATACACAAACAAATTGGACAACCTAGAAAAAAATAGATAAATTTCTAGAAACATACAATCTTCCAAGACTGAATCATGAAGAAACAATCTGAACCATCACTAGTAGAGAAATTGAACTTGTGATTAAAAAAAAACTCCCAGCAAAACAGAAGTCTAGGACCAGATGGCTTCACTGGGGAATACTACCAAACATAAAAAGAGCTAATACCTATTCTCTTCAAACTATTCCAAAATATTGAAGAGTAGGAAATACTTCCAAATTCATTCTATAGGGCAAATATTACCCTGATACCAGACCCAGACAAATACATCACACAAAAAAAGAAAATTATAGGCCAATACCTCTGATGAATATAAATGCAAAAATCCTTAACAAAATGCTAGTAAACTGAATTCAACAATATATAAAAAGGATCATACACCATGATCAAGTGAGGTTTATTCTAGGGATGCAAGGATAGCTCAATATTATGGTTCAATATTCACAAATCAGTGTGATTCACCACACTAAAAAAGGAAAGGGTAAAAATCACATGATCATCTCAAAAGACAGAGAAAAAACATTAGACAATATCCATTCATAATAAAAACTCTCATCAAAGTTGGTATAGGGGGAACTATAGGGGAAACATATCTCAACATAATAAAGGTCATTTATGACAAACCCACAGCTAATATCATATTCAATGGTGAAAAGCTTTCAGCTTTTCCTCTAAAATCAGGAATAAGGCAAGCATGCCTACTCTAACCATTTCTATTTAACATAGTATTGGAAGTCCTAGTCATAGCAATCACACAAGAAAAAGAAATAAAAGGCATTCAAATTGGAAGGGAAGAAGTAAAACTGTCACTATTTGCAGGTGACATGATACAATACATGGAAAACCCTTAAGTCTCCACCAAAAAACTATGAGAACTAATAAATAGTTTCAGCAAGGTTGCAGGATACAAGATTAATATACACTAATAATGAACTATCAGAAAGAGAAAGCAAGAAAACAATCCCCTTTAAAATCACATCAAAAAGAATAAAATACCTAGGAATAAACTTAACCAAGATGGCAAAAGACCTATCCTCTGTAAACTATAAAACACTGATGAAGGAAATTGAATATGATACAAAGAAATGGAAAGATATCATGTGTTCATGGATTGGAAGAATTAATATTGTTAAAATGTCCATATTATCCAAAGCAATCTACAGATTTAATGCACTCTCTATCAAAATACTCATGACATTTCTCACAGAACTAGAACAAATAATCCTAAAATTTACTCAGAATCACAAAAGATCCTGAATAGCCAAGGCAATCTTGAGAGCAAAGAACAAAGCTGGAGATAACATGTTCTCTGGCCTCAGACTATTACAATGCTACAGTAATCAGGACAATATGATGTTGGCACAAAAATAGACACATTGATCAATGGAACACAATAGAGAGCCCAGAAATAAACTCATGTATTTATGGTCAGAGACATACCCAGCTTCACAGGGTGATAGGCAGAGGAGAGCCTCCTGAACTACTGTCCCTGTCTGCTACCACAACTGTCCTTCTGGTTGCTTTGAACATGCTGCTTGAAGCGAGGAGAGGGGTCGGAGAAGAAAACTACCTGATTGCCTGATGCTTCTTGTGAGGATTCAGCAAGGGGGTAAGGAGAAGTGAAGCAGGGATGGGTGTCAATTCCCCGCCTTTTCCTATCCTCCCTCTAAACAGGCTCCACTGGGGACCTTGGACTATATTTTTTATGCTGCTCATTGAACAAGGGGACTTGACTTTTAACTCTGTGCATATCTCGAGTCTGAAATCAGCCTGCCTGGGTTTCAGTCCTGCCTCTGTCCCTGTGAGGTGGGTGACTTCGGTTAAGTTATTTAACTTCTCAGTTCCTGAGAAACATACAACACCATGAAAGTGTTGTTTGTGAGAATTAAATGAGATAATCCATGTAATGAACTTTTCTCAGAGCCTGGTCTGGCATATGGGAAACTCTCAAAAGTTATTCCCTTCAGTGCCCATTTATATACGGGGTACTGAGGGGAAAATGGTGGCTCTATGATGTTGTTTCATCGCTATGCTTACATTTCCAAATACTAAAATCTTCTCTCTAGCTAACTAAACTTACACATGATTTATTCACTTATTTTAAACACATCTCTGAAATTAAAATGTTCAAATCTATGATGAAATGTTTTTCTAGGCCTAATGCTAGTTGAAATGGAGATCATGTGTGGTTTCTCTGTCTTCTTAAGAGTTAGTTTGCTTATTGTCAATAACCAGTAAGAATTTAAAAACTGAGCTTCCAAAAGCTGGTTCCAGAAATTAGGTTTTAGTGTGTCATTAGTTCTCCCAGAAAGAATGCCAGAAATGAACATCAAATAATAAAGTTATATCTCGCATGTTTAATTGCTTACATGTTTACCAAATCACTTTTTTTCTTGCTGATAAAATTCCCAATCCTCCCTCTTACCAATGTTTCAGAAGCAGTTTTAATCATGATAAGGAAAATTGAAAAACACCTTAAACTTCTGGTTCTATTTTTTCTTCCTTTATGCTCTTCTGCATTTGACCTTTTGGTATTCTCTAGTATTCTTTCATGCAGAGGATCTTAGTCATGGAAGCATGACACCAGACAAGCCTTTCCTTTTGACAGGCTGGTGCTGGTAGAATTCCCAGTACTACTCCTCTCCCATCTTCTCCATACAGAATAACAGGACCAAGTAAGGGTCTCTATTAAAGCTTTGGGGACCAGAACATAACACCAAGAATAGCCATCTGCACTCATTCTTCTCATACAATCTTATTGCTCCATAACAGGACTTTAGGTCATATCAGTGGGGTAAATCACAAGAGAACAATATCCCCAGGCCACATGGTGCATGGTCTTCCCAGACTTCACTGATGCATGTCATTAATTTGGTGTTCTAGCATATACAGGCACAAAAGAAAATTAAAAACAGAGTGAATCTTGTCAAACTGTACTTTCTGAGTAAATGTAGCTCAAAATAAAATTTTAAAGTAATTTTAATAATCATCCCCATTTCTGCTAAACTTCTGAATTTCTCCTAGTCTTACAGATGTTCAGTATGCTGCTTGAAGGTCAAAGATTGTGCATCTCTGAATTTTATGGCATCTTAATTTTAAAAACTGCAATCATTCATTAACCACAGACCAAAAATCTGCATGTGTTACCCTCTGTAAGTTAAATTCAATTTTTAAAATAGGATAAGAAATTCTCAGAGCAATTAATTCAGGACCTCTTGACAGTAGGGCTTGGATGTGGGTATTTTTTTCTTCAAAATTCTTGAGGTGATCCTAATGTACAACCAGGGAGGATAAACATTACCCTCTAATGAAAGATACTTAAAGGTAGTTTAGGTGTAGGGTTCAGATACTCCTACAATATCTGGGCATATCTGTGTCTCCTAGTACTGAACTCCTACCCTCAGCCTCTGATAATCATATGCTGTAGATGCTCTGATGTAATGCCATTCCCTTCTAAGCTGGCTGTGACCCCTCCACTCCTCCCCACCTAGACCTTCTAGAACTTTGATTAAGTATGCATTTTTGAAGGGTATTTATAAAGTTGCCATCACCTCAGGATCTCTTCTTTCACCCATCCCCTAAGGATGGGCATTTACTTTTTTGTGAGATAAAAAATGTACAAAATAAGTTGAGCTTACTCTGTTCTTTTAATCATTATTTTCACTGCAGTATAATGCATTTGAAACTCCCCTTTTTCTTGCCTTGCTCTCCCTTTTTTTTTTTTTTTGTCAGCCACAGAAGCACTTCTCCATAACACACTTGTAAGTGAAAAGGAACTGTGAGTTTCACACATGAAGGAGTGAACATGTTCACCACAGACCACAAACGGCATAACTGGCAGCTTCCTGGGCCAACCCAGAAACCAGAAGTGTGACTTGCACTGGGAATGATAGAGTAGCTTGCATCTCTCCCCCTCTGAATCTTACTGGCAGAATGTTTTTCTGAAAGATGACATTGATCACCACATGTCCTTAATCAGAAAGTTCCAGTGGTCTTTTGGTTGAGGATAAAGTGCAGCTTCCACTATTCACCACTAAATAGCCTTACTCCTCAGGCCCACAGCTGCAGTTACAGCCTCCTTTCCCACTACTTATCAGCACTGCTCCTTGCTGTGCCCCAAGTAAATCCTTCCCTTTCCACCTCACTCCCTTCCCTGGGCTTTAGTCCTGGAACATCCTCTCTACTATTCAATCAGATTTTGAAGTGACCTTTTTGTTTCCTGAAAGTATAAGATTCTGTTCCAACTAGATTGAATGTGGGCTTTGGACTCAGACAAATCCACTTTTAAATCCCACGACCTTCAGCAATTTCTTCATCTTTCTAGTTAAAAAAAAAAAAAGCAGTGATAATAATACTCCTGCGGGAGGGTGGCTGTCAGAATTATATGAGATCATATGTGAATGCATTTAGATGATCAATACATATTTCCTTTCCCTTTACCACTCAAATAGCATTGCTGTCTATTGTGGGTTTCTGAAAGCATGTCTTAACTGTCTGTGTAAGAGCACAAGGTCCTTGAAAGCAAGGGCCTTTTCTTAAACTCATTCGAATATTCTCTAACACTGAGAAGAGTGCCATGCACATAGAAAGTCCTCCATAAATATTCTTGATGGTTGAATAAATAAATAAATGTATTTTCTGACCCTCTGTTGGATAGAAGATAATGGCATGGAAGGAAATGTGAAGGAAAGTGCCAACCTACTTAATACTGAATGCTCTCACAAAATGTTATAATGATTAGCAGTAATGATAATTGTGGGAAATGCATTAATAACTTATCCAGTCATATCCTAGACTGTTTAGGCTTCCTGAGCATGGGCAGAGGGGTTTCAACTTCACAGAAAACTGTTAAGCTTGTGTTCCATACAAAAAGGGACCCAGAATTATACAAAAATAAATACACTGACATTTGATGTCCTTACACTTGCAATGTAAAGAAGAAAATAGGCTCTTACAGTTTCCTATTTAAAACTTCTCTTTAATAAACTGCCCACTACTGTGTAGTCCAGATGGCTATTTGGTATATCAATGTGAAAGAATGCTTTAAATTCCATGAAAATAGGGAGGTTGCACACAAAAGGGATGTTTTATGAACAGTCCAGGCAGGAATAGTGTCTCTTTCACAATAGGGACAAAAAACCCATGTATTTTTTAAAGATTCTCTATATAGAAAGGTTATTGCTTCATTAGGAAGTGAACTGTTTGACAAAGAGACAATGCCAGAGAGTTTCTACTCCTTAGAAGGAGATATCTTCATCCTCTCTCAAGAAAGAGAATTGGATGTGATGTTTTTGAGTGTTTACTGCTAACACTGCTCAAAAACACACTCACCGTCTTATTAGATGACACAAGAACAGACGCAATCTTACATTGCAAGGTGGGAATGAGCCACTTATTGATGTTTAAGATCCTTCAAGACTTGCAGGTAAATTGAGACTCTTGACAGACAACCTTGAAACAAAGTAGTGCAATGTGATATTTCTCTACCACCAGAGAGAAAAGACATTTTTGACAGCTGAGAAATGGTGACCAGATCTTGAAGTCATTTTTTTCTCTCTTAAAGGAATTTGAGATATAAAACTTAGGACAGAGGTCACGTCTTTGCTAGGTTCCTCAAGAGCTTAAGGTAATACCAAGTTTGCTCAGATAAACAATGACTTTTAATCATTAAGTTTTTAAGGGAAGATAAATGATATAATTCAATGAGAATTAGATTTAGAGCATAGTTTATCAAATGCCTCAATTTCATAAGGACAGCTATTTATTCAGTTGCACCTTCATTGTCACATATAATATTGATGGAAAAATATAGGTTAACATAAAAACTCCTTGATGTAAATGCATGATAATAGTAGCACGGTTATTTCTTCAGCTAATTCTCTTTTGGGTAATAATATGACCAAAATTAAACAATGCTGCATTTTATTAGCACATTCAGGACTTTGTAAAATCTGGATTATCCTTTCAAGTCCTATAAAGCCATTTTAAAAGAGTGAAAATCACTTTTCACATTAATAATTGATATTACAGATAGTGGATAATCAATGACACATGATTATTTTTCTAAAAGACTAGAAATAAAGAAGAAAGGAAAACTGAAGGGAAACGAATGAAATTTTAGGATCTAATCCTCTCACTAAAATACAAAAGATTCTTGATTTAACAAGAATCAAGTTATAAGCAGTAATGTTACTGTTACTCTCATTTACCAAACATGACAGTAATGCTAGAGATTTTTTTTTTTTTTTTTTTGGTTTCTTTCTAACTTAAGTCTGACTATGAAACATAAATGAAGAAAAATATCCTACAATTATCTACTATCTTATTGGAAGAAAGCTCTTGCTGACACCATTTCTGTAATGGATACCCTTTTGCAGCATAAGCTATGTTTCTAAATTTCACCTTATGATGTGTAAGCATAACAGACTTAAGTGAAAAGAGAATGCAAAATGGAAATTCATATTTTAAGGTATGCTCTTTTGAATATTTTTCTTCAATCACATTAGCTGATATGAGGCCACACTGTTTCCCTAATCAATAAAAATCGGGGTGGAAAGATTTTTAAAAACTGTTCTCTCTAGAACTGATCAAAATGTATTTCATCCTAATTATTCTGAATCAACACCTTTGTCTAGAAGTTTTTCTCTTTTTTGTTTTCTTTTAATCTCCCAGGTACTCTCTAATTGCTTCCACACTGTAAAGAATGTGAATATTGTCATGACAACTGAGAGGAAACTTTGCCACCAGAAGTTATTCAAAATACAATGAAATACTTACTGTTGGGCTTTCTAGTGTTGGCTGAGATTATAAAAATGTGCTTTGTGCCTCCCACCTCAATCTAGATCAAAGTATTTTGGACTAATATGTCTGCTTACATCATGGAAAAAAAGTGTTTGCTTTTAATTTTTGTGTGGGTTTAGTTGAATATTATTTTAGTTATAGTAATGGTACATTGAAGGAAAAACTGTTTAAAATGTAATTACTTTTCATGGATGGGGAAAGTAGTGAAAATTCAGTGGGAGAAGCATGTAGTCTGTCTTAAAGGACATGTAGCTTCAAAAACATATACTAAGTTTAAAAGAAATGGGTAAGGCTAAAAACTATACGGTCTAGGTTTATACTCTTGGGTGATAGAACCATAAAGCAAAGCACCCTGAGGATAATTATAAAGCTGGTGGTTGCTTTTGAGGGACAGAACAGCTGATGTTGAGGTGATTCAAATGGAGAGACTTTTGAGGTGACCTGTGAGGCGGCTACAAGAATGTTAGCCTTACAGTAATTCATTAAGCTATACATTTATCTAGTTTTCTGTCTATGTTTTATTTTACAATAGAGAGGTTAAAAATGTTTAAGGCTATGTAGCTTTAGATTACAAGCAAACTCTAAGCTGTTTATAATTTGGGGGAAGTTTCTTGGACTTTAAGCAATGTCTTTGCTTTTGTGTGTCTCCCTGCTGTACAGAAAGGGTTAGAAACCAAAGAGACAGATTACGAAGAAATGCCAAAAAGAAAAGGAATAAAAATACTTAAAGATAAAGTTTCAATTTAGAATTGCCTTTAAATAATTATGTGGTATAATAATATTTTTTCAAAGAGCTAGATGCTGAAGTATTCGTAAATAAAATGATATAATATCTGAGAATTACATCAAAAAAAAAATCCATTGGGGGCCAAGATATGAAAAAGGTGGGGCTCAGTAAAACCAGAGTGCCCATAGGCTGATGACTGTTGAAGCTATGTGATGGGTGAATGGGAGATCATTATATATTGCTCCCTACTTTTGTGTAAGTCTGAACACTTCCATAATAAAAAAAGTTTTAAAAGTAAAAGAAATTCTAAAGTATACAGTTAGAGTATACATATTTTATAAAATGCTTTTGGATACTGTAGTCTTTATAGGGTTGATAGCATTCCAATCACCTGAACTGTAAAAATTCTAACAGATCTATCTTAGAGATTAGCCCTTCATTTGGGACTCGTTCAAGTACAAATTAATGGCTTAAAGTAATCACAATCAAATGGTCCTGTAACTAAGACAAATCTGGGTGGATGAGCAGGTGGGGAGGTTTACTGTTCCTGGCATTCAGAGAACCTCTGCATTATTGCTAATCCACAGTGAGGGGAGGACAGGAGACATAAGCAAAGTAGACAGTATACGATCAACATGGGCAGAGAAGTGAATTTATCCCACAGATAACTCAAAGGGGAAAGCACTAGAGGACAACAATGGCTTCTAAAGAAGCACTGTAATTTTTGTTTTTTTTTTTTTTCCTCTAAGATATCATACCTGCTCTCTGGAAACCAAAGTAGTTTGTTTTCTCCTACATATTGCCATTTATTTAAAGTAAAATGTTAAAGCTATAAATAAATTTGCTATAACTCATAATCTTATGTTCTTCCCATTAAAATTTTGTTCATCTTGAGCTAACAACTCCACAGTGCAAGAAAAAATATCTTTTCCTGGATCAAAATAGTACCCATAACCAGCTTCCTTAGGTGCTTCTCTAATTACTACCGCCTTCTCTGCAGATCAGTGTCCTCTGTAAGACATATAAACAGTTCACTCAGAGAAGACTGATTCTTAAACAGGAAACTTTTCAGATGAAAAAGGCTTTATCTTAAAGTGCCTTTGCTAAACATACAAGACACACAAGTCCCAGCAAACAAACAAAAAAAACTCTCTTTTTAGTTGGAAATAATTTATACAAAGATGTAAGCATAAAAATATTACAGAAAATACCAATATTCACTTTACCCAGATTCACCAATTGTTAATATTTTACTCCATTGCTTTATCATTTTTGCTTTCTCTCTCTCAACCTACCTATCTACTGTATGTATTTAAATATATACGTATGTATATATATAAATATTTTTCAGTCAACAATATGAGAGTAACATATATAACATCATGCTCTTTATCCCTAAATACTTCAGTGTATGTTTCATAATATTAGGACATTCTTTTATATAAATAACTACAATATGGTTTTAAACTTCAGTAAATATACAATGAAACAATACTTTTACCTAGTCCACCATCCATATGTCAGTTTTACCCATTAACAAAATAATATCTTTATAGCATTTTTTCCTCCCATTGTGAGATCCAAACTAGGATCAAATACTGCTTTTAGTTATCAGTCTTTCATTGGAATATTTCCACAAGTTTTCTGTCTTGTCTTTTATCAGCTCCAGTAGTTTTTGTGTGGAGCCTTTCGGGTTTTCTACATATGATATCATGTCATCCACATATAGTGACATTTTAACCTGTTCTCTTCCAATTTGGATTCCTTTTATTTCTTTTTCTTGCCTGACTGCTGTGGCTAGGACTTCCAAGAGTATGTTGAATAGAAGTGGTGCGAGTGGGCATCCTTGTCTTATTCCAGATGTTAGTGGGAAGGCTTTCAACTTATCATCATTGACTGTTATGCTGGCTGTGGGTTTGTCATAAATAGCTTTTATTATGTTGAGATATGTTGTCTCTATACTCACTTTGGTAAGAGTTTTTAGCATAAATGAGCATTGAATTTTATCAAATGCTTTTTCTGCATCTATTGAGATGATCATGTGATTTGTCCTTTCTTTTGTTGACGTGGTGTATCACATTGATTGATTTCTGTATGTTGAACCATCTTTGTGTCCCTGGGATGAATCCAACTTGATCATGGTATACAAACTCTTTTATGTGTTGTGGGATTCTGTTTGCAAATATTTTGTTGAGGATTTTTGCATTTATGTTCATCAATGATATTGGCTTGTAATTTTCTTTTTAGATAGTGTCTTTATCTAGTTTTGGTATTGGGGTGATGATGGCTTTATAGAATGAGTTTGGGAGTATTCCCTCCTCTTCAATCTTTTGTAAGAGTTTGAGAAGGATTGGTATGAGTTCCTCCTTGCATGTTTGGTAGAATTCCCCAGAGAAGCCATCTGGTCCTGGACTTTTTGTTTGCAGGGAGGTTTTTCTTAATTGCTGATTCTATTTCACTTCTAGTGATTGGTCTGTTCAAATGATCTGTTTCTTCTTGATTCAGTTTTGGTGGACTGTATGTTCCTAGAAACCTGTCCATTTCTTCTAGGTTGTCCAATTTGTTGCCATATAGTTGTTCATATTATTCTCTTTTTGTATATATATATTTCTGTGCTGTTGGTTGTTAATTCTCCATTTTAATTTCTTATTTTTTTTATTTGTGTCCTCTTTCTTTTCTTCTTGGTGAGTCAGGCCAGAGGTGTGTCAATTTTGTTTACTCTTTCAAAAAACCAGCTCTTGGTTTGATTGATTTTTTCCATTTTTTTTTCTGTATTTTATTTGTTTCCTCTCTGATTTTGATTATTTCTTTCCTTCTGCTGACTTTAGGTTTTGTTTGTTTTTCTTTTTCTAATTCTTTTAAATGGTAGGTTAGGTTGTTTATTTGAGATTTTTCTTGTTTTGTCTTGTTTGAGTAAGGCCTGCATTGCTGTGAACTTTCCCCTTAGGACTGCCTTTGCTGCATTCCATAGATCTTTTTTGTGTGTGTGTGGTTGTGCTTTCATTATCATTTATCTCAAAGTATTTTTTAATTTCTTCTTTGGTTTCATCATTGACTCATCGGTGTTTTAGTAGCATGTTGTTTACTCTCCACACAGTCATTTTTTTCTTGTTTGTTTCTCTGTGGTTGATTTCTAGTTTCATGGCATTGTGGTCAGAAAAGACGCTTGAAATAATTTCTATTCTCTTAAATTTGTTGAGGCTTCTTTTTTTGTCTGAGTATGTTGTCTATCCTAGAGAATGTTCCATGGGCACTTGAGAAGAATGTATATTCTGCTTTTTTGGGATATAATGTCCTAAAAATATCAACCAAGTCCAGCTGTTCTATTGAGTCATTTAGTATCTTTGTTGCTTATTGTTTTCTGTCTGGAAGATCTGTCCAATGATTGTAGTCTCCTACTATTATTGTGCTCCAATCAATTTCTACCTTTTTGCCAGTTAGTATTTGTTTTATTTATTTAGGTGCTCCCATATTGGGTGCATATATTAATGAGTATAATATCCTTTTCTTGTATTGCTCCTTTTATCATTATTTACTGTTCTTCTTTATCTTTCTTTATGGCCTTTGTTTTAAAATCTATTTTGTCTGATATGAGAATTGCTACTCCTGCTTTCTTATAATTTCCATTTGCATGAAATATTTTCTCATACTCTCACTTTCAATCTATGTGTGTCCTTCATCCTAAAGTGGGTCTCTTGTAGGCAGAATATGGTAGGCTCTGGTTTTACTATCCAATATGCCACTCTGTGTCTTTTGATTGGAGCATTTGGTCCATTGACATTTACAGTAATTGATAGATGTGTGTTCATTGCCATTTTAAACTTTGTTTTCCAGTTGATTAGGTATTTTTTCTTTTTTCCTTTCTTTTTCTTCTTATGGTTTGATAATTTTCTTTTGTATTGGCTTGGTTTTGTTTGTTTTTGTTTTTGCGACCCTATTGTATGCGTTTGATTTCGTAGTTAATCTATTTTTCAAGTATATTAACTCATTACTATATCTGTTTGCTTTAGACTGGTAGTCATATAGGCTCGAACACAACCTACAAAGAACAAGAAGAAAATCTACATTTTCTTGCTCTTCTCTCCCACCTTTTATGATTTTGATGTTCTCTTTTACATCTTCATGCTTATTCTCTTGCAGCTTATTGTAGTTATCACATTTCCAATTATGGTTTTCTCTTTTCTATAGCTTCCTGCTTCTTTTCTATTTAGAACAGACCTTTCAATATTTCTTTTAGGATAGGCTTAGTATTATTGAATTATTTTAGTTTTGCTTGTCTGTGAAATTCTTTATCTCTCCTATTCTAAAGGATAGTCTTGCTGGGTAGAGTATCCTAGGTTGCAGATTGTTCTCATTTAGGACTTTAAATATATCTAAGTTTGCATAGGTTTTGAAGTCAGACATTTGCAGATTTGTCAAGTGTCTTTCTCCATCCTGCCATTTCTGTGTTTGGAGAATTGGCTACTGCATGTATAAGTCTAGTGAAGTCAGGCATAGACACCCATGATGGAAAAAAAATAAATAAGGAAGCTGGTTCACTGATACTGACTGAATTGTGTGCCACAAAATTCATGTGTTGAAGTATTTGGAGGTAGGGTCTTTAGGAGGTAATTATCAAGGTTAAATGAAGTCATAAGAGTGAGGCTCAAATCTAATAGGACTAGTGTCCTTATAAGAAGATGAAGAAAAAGAAGGAAGGAGGGAAGGTGAGAAGGGGAAAAGGGAGAGAGAAAGGGAAAGAGAGAGAGAGAGAGAGATCTCTGCAGACACACAAAGAGGAGGTCATGTGAAGACACTCTGAGATGGAAGTTGTTTGTAAGCCAGGAAAGGAGGTCTTATAGAACCTGACTTGGTCCAACCTTGATCTTGGACTTCTAGCCTGCAGAACTATGAGAAGTAAATATCTGTTGTTGAAGCCACACAGCCTGTGGTGTTTTGTTACACAGCTAAGCTGACCAATACACTCACCCAGACCCAGTCCAATGCTCTCTATCTTAGATGTTCTCCTTCTGGAGCAAAAAATGCAGAGAAAGTACAGATGCAGAGACCTCATGTTGATCATGGCAGTAGCAGCAGTTACAGAATCCTAACTACACCATTCCTTTAGCATTTAAAAAAAATATTTATTACATGTATTATACATAAGCACAACTTCACAGAAACACAGAAATATAATCATATACACATAGTGTATCTTCCCTTTGCTGTTTTTGTTTGGATTCATCAACCCTCATACTCCTGCCCTGACACCATTCCCACCTTAGCCAATCACTTCTGGTATAAATACTTTTGTGCATCATGCTTTTCTCACTCAACAATTCCTTATGAAAATCTATCCAAGGTACCAGGGAGAGGTTTATTCATTTCAATTAATGGCTGCATTATATTCAGTCAATTCCACTGTAATTTATTCATCCACTCCCCTGGGTGGCCATTCACTGTCTCCATTTCTTTTTCTATTGCAAGCAAGTGGCATGACTTGGGCTGAGCATCTGACTTCCTAGCCTTCTCTTTGTTCCTCTGCTCAGTTTTGAGCCTCCTTCTCAAGCATAATATAATACCTTTTTTAAAAAGAAAAATACATATATATAATTTCTGGCAGGATACACATAGAGGTGAGATCTCTGATATCTTTTCAATAAATCACTTTTCTGCGTTATGTTAACCAGGATCAGAACTATTGTTTGCAACCCAGAACCCTAACTGGTACACCAAGGTTCCCATCTTAGCTTTGACAGTTATGAACTGTGTGCCCTCTCTGAGCTCTTACTTCCTTGTGGAGTGATAATAATACAGAAAATATATGCAATGTGGTTGGCGCAGTGCTCAACATATAAATGGTACCAAGGTTCACGATAAATGGTAACAAGAATCATCATTAATAAGGGTAGTTACTGATAACAGTTAAAGTATGTGGATGAGGCTCAGTGGAAGACATGGAAGAAGGTGAGGATCCAAATGCAACCAGGCTCAAGGCTTCACCAGTGCTTTAATGAGAAAGATTTGAGGTTAATGACAGAGCCAGATAGTATCTGTATGCCTAATTACCTATTTATGATCTGGTATATTCATTCCCCAGTGTGGATTCAGGCATTCTTACTTTGCCTCTTTCTTTGTCATTACAAAGTTTGGCATTACAAGAATCCCTTGTGATATTAATATAAATACTGAAAGGAGTGAAGCAATAGACACATCTGATAACAGGTATGATGTGCCTCAGAATGAGTAAAGCAAGGAGGGAGCTCCTCTTACCCCAAAGCCTATCGTTCACAAGTACCACCTGTTAAATTGCCATTTGACACCCTCCAAAAATGTATACATCCCTTTGAACTTGTCTTTACCATGGAAAGGTATGGTCACAGCAGTTATTCCAATGAAAGGAATGTCTACATTTAGATGTTGATATTTTAAGTGAGTCATGAAATTAAATTTCCCTTCAGTAGTGAGCATCTGTTGACAGTGCACAGCAGAGCTGTGTGTGTGTGTGTGTGTGTGTGTGGTTATGAAGAAGGGAAGAGGCCTTCTGTCTTTCAGATGCATATTCATGGAGAGACTCATAAAGTTCTTTGAGAAAAGTTTCATTTATATATTTGATTCTTGATAATTAAAGTAACTGACTGAAAGGGAACCATTAGCTTCACAGCTTTGGTTGCAATTTAGTGCTGTTAACACATGGCAACTAATGTGTTTACTGTATTGTTTAGCATTTATTTTCTGGTTGTTTTATTTTAGAATCATGAGATAAATTTATTTCTATCGAAAATTATTTATCTCACTTTTTTCTCCAAAGAATGATACCCCTTTATTAAATTTTCAGTTTGTTTTCTTAGATATACTTGATATTTACCATTAACCATACAATTTTTTATTAAATTTTTCTGTTTTAAACTAGTTTACTATTATGGTAATTCATTTTCATGTGTAAAAATTCAAAGAATATGAATATGTACAAACATTGAAAAGCACAAATACACCTCTCACTACAGTCTCACTTCTAGAAGTAGTTACTGTTCACAATCTCTGTGTATCCTTCCAGAAATAATTATATTAAATATGCATTTTCACTTTAAAAAAGGTATGTGTATACATATAGTACCATTATATAACTAGAATTATTTTTTCAATAAATAGGTATCTTGAATATCTTTCTATATCTTGAGTATCTATATCTTATCTATCACCCTAATTATTTATGTGATTTCTGTAAAATATTTAAATACATTTGTGTATACATGTTATCTTAATAGCTTATTAGTATGGCATTGCATTAGCTGTATGAGAATTCTTAGTCTTCAATTTATTAACATTTAAGACATTTTGAGTTTTTTTGGCTAGATTACTTTTAATAAAATGATTGACATCAATTAAATTGTCTGTCCTATTATTGAGCAAAAAACATCAAATGACCAGAGGAAAGACTCGAAATTCACCAATATCTGCCCCATGCTAGCCTCTGTACCAACAAAGATTCATATTCTGCTTCTCTACCAGTGTTCTGTAAACCAGCTAACTAAAGCACTAACCTTCCCAGAATCACTACTTCTGTCAGTAAAATACACTTATGCTTTCATTTCTGGGTGAGAGTTTGCTAAGATTTAGGAAAACGGATTATTCTGATTACCAGTTACACAATTTTCTTTTTGATGACAACAAATGCTTACTAGAAAGGCCATGGATCAGAAAGACCTCAGCTTAGCCTGGGCACATTGCATAATTGTCTGTGTGATTCCCATAAGAAATGCAGTAATAGCAGCAAGATAATTCAGTGTTTAAAAGAAGGATTCACAAAATCTCCTGCAAAATGTGCCAAGTGCCTCCCACTTATCTCATTTATTTTTGTAGAGTTTTTTGTTGTTGCTTTTGAGTGTTACATAATTTTTTTTTAAAAGACTGAAATTGACTTCTTACCTTTCTATTGGTAGACAGATTTCTCTTTTCTGGTTGACATTCCACATTTTGTGGTACCTACCAATGTTAAGCTAATAGTGAATGTGAATGATTTTGTCTTTAAGTTTTTGAGTTTTCTTTTCTCTCTTTCATTTCCTTAATGGCCTCAATTTCATACGCCGTTCCTTTTCATACTTTTATTGTCTCTTTATTTCTACTTATTTCTTAAGTCATCACTATTGCAACTATCCTATGATGCATGTGTTATGTGAACTCCTTTTAAAAAACTATCACTCTAATTTTTACCTTTTCTGTAACATAAATGGATATTCCCATGCTTCTTGGAAAGTGCTCAGCTATTATGTGGGTTGGTCAGGCATTCTCCAGTCATTGCTCTATTTACTACCAGCCCTGAAATATGTATTATCTTTTGTTTCTTGACTCTTTCTCTATTTCTTTGTAGCAACATGTGAAAATCCTTATGCTATGGGGGAAAATATACACTACCAAAACAAAATCCAATATTTAATTTCGACTGCCTGTAAATTTTCAAGGTGTTTCCTTCTTTATGTTCCCAGCATCTTAGAATAGTGCCTGGTACTTAGTTGGCATTGATAATTGCTCATCAGAAGATTTACTTGCTTTTTGAATGGATCTAAACTGTTAAATGTGTGACTGTAAAATTATGTTTCATGATGGACAAACTTGAAAAAGAACATAGAAACAAAATTATTGATTTCTTAGGGTGAGGGGCAGTAGGCGCTTTGCTGCTATTTTTAGCATTTGGTATGACTATACTACTGACTGAACAATAAAAGTTTTGTTAAGGTTTAACTGTTACAGGTCTGTGCCTGAATTCAGCATTCCCTCTTCTCTTACTAATGGCAGAGCACATTGCGGCCTTCCTCTGATTTACTTCCAGTAGTTTTTGATACAGTAAAATTGAACCAGAAAGAGCATCCAGATCAGTGTTAAGGATAATGATAAAAATAAAAGCCCAAATTGTTTATTCACCCATGGACCAAGCACAGTATTTAGTACCTTGCATGGGGTACCACATTTAATCCTTCTGACATCTTTAGGAGGTAGGATTATTATTGCTTCTATTTTAGAGATAAGGAAGCAGAGACTCTGAGAAGTTAACTAACTTATTTGGGAACCCCACTATCTTGAGTCCATCTCCAAAGTCCTTGCTAGTAACTGTAATGGAGCCTGGGCTAAGCAGTTTAGAACAGACTGCTGGCAGGTACAGCTAATCTGCTATCTACTTTGTTCCAACAGGATTTATGGGTTGATTGACTATTATTCTTTGTTTAAGGGTTGTCACTGCTGCCTCAGCTTTGTTTACCCAAGACTCAGATAAATCAGGATATAACTGAAGAACAAATAGGGTGGACCCCAAGGGAATTATCTGCATAAAAGTGAAAGTGTGGGCTGGGGAAATAAAAAATAAGGGAAACAACAACAACAAAATACACATTCCCATTCTTCATAATGAGAGAGTCAAGACAGTAGGTTTGATCTAAGGCTTATCACTCAGGTTCAGAGGAAAGCACCTGTTCAGATCCGTAACAAGCCTCGGTCTGAGGCTGATGGTGTTTTGAGCAAGATTACCAAGGGGCTCTTTCATACCATCTCTCTGAGGCTTTGAGACCACCACTTTCCGTAACAGACTGCAGTCTCAAGAGTCTTGGTCACAGGAAGCCAAAGCAAACAAGAGAAAAGAAACAGAGATGACTTCACCCATTAGTTCATGTGAAACAGCCCTAGTGTTCATCCTGGGTTCATCAGAGCCTTCTTTTCCTCCCTGTCCTTCTGACTGCTTCCATGAGTCATGCCGCACTGGATAAGGCTCATCCATACTAGAATTCACTATACTTAAGGGAGAGCAACACTTTATTGTTTTTGTTACTAAATATTGTTGTTCTAAGAAGATGGTGAACTCTTCAAGGGGAAAGACAACATTATTTTTTGTCTCTCTGGTAGGATTTAGCACAAGGTTGGGCACAGAGCAAGCAGTTGATAATTCCTCTTTAATCTGACTTGACATTATTTGATGACAATTTTGGTTCTTATTATTAGTAACTCAGCGCTGTACAGGATTGCTAAAAAGTATAAATGAAAAGAAAAAAAATCCCTCCTTCCTGGCTATCACCAAGGACAACATTGCTTGGAAAGGATTAAAACATTTTATATCCTACCAACCATTTCCCTGGGAAGCAGAGCCAAGTCTGTAATGCTGATTAACAATGTTAATGTTCTTCTGTAGGCGGACAGGCAACTCAGAGGCTTGCTTCTCACCTTCCCCCTCTTCCTTAGATAGAATGACTTAACTCTTCTAATTTTCAGAAAGAGAGAGAGTCAGCGGGGTGAGGTACAATGGGAAAGAGAGAGGCTGAGACTTATTTACAGTTATGCAGACTCTACTTGGTATACACATATCCTACAGGAATTTACAAAGCACTGAACTTTAAACTATAACAACAACTCAAATACTCACTGCTTAACCCCATCCACCATATCAGAGGAAATTAGGAACCAGGAACCGAGAAGAGACTTGATGCTGCAGGCCATTTAAAGGCTACCTTATTGAAGTTAGGAAGGTTTCAGTATCAGAAATAGCTGCAGCCGCTAGATCTCAGTGACTACGGGAAAAGTAAAACACCGCAACGCACCTGGTAGACTATAGTCCTTCAGCTCAGTTTATTTATATGTTTATTTATACTTCACCACACACTTACCTGACTAAGAGACCCTGTTTCTCTAAAAGATTTTTATTGCCAGACTTCACCCCCTGCCAGATTTCTCTGGTGATGACTAGTTGCTTGTTTATTTGTTTGCCCTTTGAGAGAAATTAAATGGTGGGATGACAACTAAGTTCGATAAATCAAACTTATCCATGGCAACAAGGAGGGAGCACTGGTCCAGGAGTCAATAAATTTTACCTAGTTTCCTTCTACACTTTGGTAAGAGCTTCATCTCTGGGCCCCATTTCCTTACTTGTAAACGAGCAGGTTGGACCAGATGATTTAAAGGATCCTTCCCTATTCTCATGTTCTGTGCGATCATCTATGAGACAGTGCTGTATGACGGAGAGATGTCCAACTGAAAACCAGAAGACATGGCTTGAGGTCCCCCCCTTGCCATTTAGTAACTCACTAAACTTTTCTGAGCCTTGGCTTTTTTCATCTATAAGATCCATTCCAGTTCTAAATTCTATGATTTTTATGACATTGCTTATTGAGTCTGAAAATATCACAAACATACGGTCTCAGAAATTACCTTTAAGATTTTCGTACTACACAGATTGCATCACATAAACAAGCCAATCTGATAATCAACCACCAGCATTTACTGTGCAAGCAAATAGTTTATCTGCACAACTGCGCAGGGATGAGAGGATGCATATTTTGCAAACATCATTCAGTAGTGATGGTTTTACTTGTCGTATCTTGCCTGAATTTTAGATCATTTAATATTTAGCACTAATTACCACCACAATGTCTGGTTTTCATGAAGCTAAACACAGTGTCAAGTTGCTAAGTTCTATATTTTTAACACTCTGGATTGCCTGCTTTCTACATAATGGTGCCACTGGCAAATAGCCAACCACAGCAGATTGGCACCTTCATACAATTGTCCATTGAAAACTGCATTCCGAGGTGCTTATGTAGCCTGCTTCCTGTAGTAGGTTCCACTTTATGGTTTGACCGAGTCATCTCCTTTCCCTAGGAAATAAAGTGTCATTTTTGTCCCAGCTTGATTATGGCTGGGCTTTTTTCCTGAGCTATGAAAGTACACTGAGCAAAGAATGGCTGTTTCCAAAGAGGTATCTGTCAGATGCAGAGGAAGCTTGCTTTGTTCTAGGATGCCGACTTTGTGCTCATCATTTTCCAGTGTGTCTTACTGGCTTTCCTCTAAAAGCAAGAGACAGAAGTGCTGGCTGCCAAAGATGGTTTGAATCCTTGTCTGGCAGCTGCCAAAGTCAAAGAGGGAGGAAAAGAAATGGGAAATAATATTTATTGAGCAACTCCTGGGTTGCCAGACACTGCTTAACTCATTCAATACTTACGAAGTAACATTGGACATGAAGAAATCCAGGGGCCCAAACAATGCAGTCAGGACTCTGTCTCTATCTCCCAGTTCTGCTTGTCTCTGCTTGACTGTTCTCACACAGGCTCTCTTCATTTGGTAGCAATATGACATCAGCGGCTCTATTCTGACATCCTCCTGGCTGAACAAGCCCATGGATGGCAGACTGCTCCTCCCCATGTCTGTGCAATCCCAAGGTAGACTCACACAGAGACATGTCGCATAAATCACATGTCCATGATTGAATGAATTCCCCATGCCACTACCCAGGCATGGCAAGCATGTTCAGGAGCCAGGGTGGCACAGTGGTGGAGTGGGAGAAGTTTCTTTAAAAAACCATAAGAAAAGGGTGGCGACACTTGCTAGAGAAACAAAACATCTGTCTTTCCAGACAGCTACCCAAGTCCATTGCAATGAGCTACTTAAGAATAATGCTGGTTTGAGTTGTCAGTTTGAATGTTTTCTCTAGTAAAACTGAATCAGGAACACAAAAGGGAAAGTTAAAGGCAGTTTACCAAGTCTCAGTGGACATATATATTAACATACGTTCATCAGACAAGCAATATAAATCTGTCTTTTTTCATCTTTTGATGACTCTTGTGTAGAAATGGCAGTTGGCTTTCTCTTGCATACGTATGCAGTCATCTAGATTTAAAGGCATATGGTCTATCTTGGAATGCTTACAGATTGCAAGACAGCTCTGAAGCCAAACTTGCTGCTTATTTCATGCCCTGCACATTTAATTACTGCTTGATGTGAATGAAGCATTTTATCTGAAGATATGCGCTGCTGAAATTTTAGCTGGGCTGAGTCATAAAACAGTCTTCAACAGATTGAAGCAATCTTAGAGGGAAGTTTGTGAAGAAAGTTGGCTTGAACTATCTCACTGTTAAGTCATAAATGTTTTGAGTCAGTCTGAATGTTCCTGGGTAAGACGACAAATACAAGTGTTCCTAGTTTAGTACTTTTCTGGAAAATTCTAAAACCCCAAATTCTTTTATGGGGGTTAATCAGTATTAGAAAATGGTTAATCATTATGTGAATTAGTTCTGAAAGAGAGGGCATTTCCCTTAGTCACTTGTTTTTTGGGGGGTGGGCGGTTATACTTTACTTTTAGTTTGGTGTAAACTAATTTCTCTACAGCACAAGTTTTCTTAGTTCTACTCTTTGGCTTTGCTTCCATGTCTGTCTTCATGTCAGTTAAATCATTCGTCTACCTGGTAATCTCAGGTGGTACTAGCCTGGGGCAGGGAAGAAACAGTAACTGGAGACCCTGTATAACCTGCTATTTCAGCAAATAAGTAAGGAGTTCATGAGTTCAGGTTGTTCTATCTCATGGATTATGCTACCAATTTTGAATCATGTAAATGTAGGAAAAGGAGCTAGGTTTATGATGAGGATTTGGTAAAATAACGCTAGTGAACTGCCCAGCATGGTATCAGGCACATGCCCTTCCTCTAAAGTGGCTGCCATGTTGTTGTCATCATCCTAACCCTGCTGTCCACACACATTCTGCATATTGCAGCACCTTGAGTGTGGTAGTGGGTAGGGGTAGCACCTGGAGTGTGCTGGGGGATGGGGGTAGCCACTAGCCACTTTTGGCTCCTGCATACCTGTTCTGAACTACCCTCTGCTTTTTCTTTCTCTACTGCCTTCCCTCTATAACTTGGACAATGCAAAAAAAATTTTTTTTCTTTTTAATTCAAGCTCTGATCCTAAGAAACCGAATGAAGAAAGTAACTTTACTGACAACTTTAAACTCTTCCAAAGCATGGCATGCTCTCTCCCCTTTAAGGATCTTCACACGGGATGTTCCTTCAACTGGGAACATTTTTCCTCTTGTATTTGTTTCATAAGTCTTCTCACAATCAAGGCCTTAGTTTAGATTCCTCTCTCCCCCAGAAAGCCTTACCTGACCCCTAAACCTGCATCTTCTAGGTTTTCTTTGTCTCCCAGCTTATTAGACCTCCCATCACAGCAGTGCTCACCCTGGTGACTGGCTCAAGAGACTGTGAGTTCCAGGAAGGGCAGAGATCATGTCTACCTCACTGATCCATATCGATCAATGTACCCTCAGCACGTAGCACTGTGCCTAGCCAAGAGTGGGCACTCAATAAATGTTTTCTTTGGAAACACATGTTAGTGCCTTTTCTAGAAGGAACTCAAGGATCATTTACTCTCTTGTATCTCCTCAGTTACTTGTCTCCTTGGGCAGCGTTGCTGCTATGGTGGAAATGTCCCATAGCTGTGCTGGCTAGCAGAGTATCCATGAGACACATGCTGGTACTGAGCATTTGAAATGTGGCAAATGCAGCTGGGGGCCTTAAATTAATTTAGTTTAATTGTAATTTTAATAGCCAATGTGCTATCATATTGGCCAGCTTAGTCCAAGAGCCTGAGGTTTAAACGTTTGTTTCCAAGAGTTATAACTCTAAGAACTTTCCCTTTTTGAGAGAACAGAAATGTCACAAAATTTAGAAGTTTGGCAAGTTTAGTTGATATTTAGAACCAAGTTTCCACAGAACATACACGTTGCGTCAGTTGTTGGACTGCGCACAGCCCCTCAATTTTAGGCAAAGGAATGCAGTGCTTGGATTATCATGCCTCCCTCTGATACCTTCAGCTATGTGATCCTAACCAAGTCACTTAACATCTTCGTGCCTCAGTTTTCTTACCTGGAAAATGGAACTGGTAATAGTTTCTACCTCAGATTACATTAAATGAGAATATGTATGTGAGAGTGTGTGTGTGTGTGTGTGTGTGTGTGTGTATGTAAGAGAGAGAGAGAGAGACAGAGAAAAAGAGAGAGAGAGAGAGAGAGAGCGCAAGTGCTTAGTACAGGCCCTGGCACATAGTATGTTCCCAAAAATGCTAATTATCATGGTTAATTATTTCATTCTTCTGTTTCTAAATCAACATAGTATTTGGATGTATATGTGTGTATATACACACACCCCCACCAATATATCCACTAAACATGCTTCATACGTTTTGATCAGTCAGAACAAGAATGTGAGTGTCAAGAACTATGAGGTTAGAGAATAGATATACTAGACTGTTACACTGGACTATTATTAGGCAAGATAACTCATTTTAGAAAGATAAAGTATCTTGAAATGTTATTTTAAAAGAACAACAGTATTTGAAGTAGGGAGTAGAATTTCTGCTTGCAGGAAGGCTTTCTGCAAACATTTCTATTTTCTTCCCCATTTTTGTCACCTATCCAGGTTGCCCTTTTGTCATCCTCTCCATAGGCAAAATGTTCCAGGGGTGGCTGCCTTGTACCACGCACCAAGGGGACTGAAATGAGCTGATGCAACGAGTCTAACATCCACCCTTCAAGTTTTACTATTCAAATCAAGGCGCTGTTCAATGTGGATCCTTTTGTGGCCCCTTAGCCGCATTAGAAAACTGTGCGAGCAAGGGCAGGAGACAGGGAGATGATTCCCGGAATCAAGAGCTGATTTGCAAGCCTGAGGAGTTTGCGTGAAAGGCAGCAGTAAAAGTCAGTCATCAGCTCTGATATTTATAGTGAGAGGGAGGAAATAAAGAAAAGAAAGCCATGAAGTGTTATTGGGAAATCAGGGAAATAGAGACAGCTACTCAATATAACTTATACCTTACTACCTGTTCTCCATTTTTTAAAAAAAAATTTTTATGTATGTTGTATATGTGGGGTCTTTTTTTAAGAAACAGAAACAAGAAACTGTCCTCCCTCTGATCAATGGTGTATGACGAGTTACTACATTCTTTTGACGGAAGAAATTGAAATGAACTAACCACAAATGCAGGAAGATGAGATCTAAAAAGCAATATGAGGTTTCCTTTTTTCCTTTGCTTTTTTTTAGGTTAGAAATTAAGGAATCATGCTGAATTTCAAATAAGCCTCCTGGTCCTAATACCAAACTTGCATATTTTGCAAATTCAGATGCATTTTTATAAACACTTTATAAAATACCTGCTATATAGTGGAAACTGGCAGAAAGAAGAAATTCTCACATGATGTTAGAAGAATATCTAGTGGCTTGAAAATAAGGAACAAAAAAATTATGCAAACAGCAAGCATTCATTTTATTGTCAATACTCACAAATAAATAAGTAGTAATAACAGGAAGTCTCAGATGCTTTGAAAACTATTGGAACTGCTGAAATGGCACAGAGTTAGAGTTTTAACATGCCTTGATGAACTGTCACGACTGTAAGAGCAGAATTATCTGGACTCATTGCTTGTTTTTGTAACATTGATTTATTATTATCCTAGGGAGAATTAGACCATGGTGCTTGGAATTCTAACTGACCCTCCACACTTGGAGATTACTCCCTTATTCTATCTAGCAACTAGAAAGCAGGCAAGCATGTTGGAGGAGAATATTCTCAAATTGCCAGTAAAGTGAAAAACATATATGTACTCTTTCTTTAACTGTCTTCTTGGTTCTTTGAAAATCATTCATTTAGCACTAAAACTGCTCCTTGGAGTAGATCTAGGACCCTCTGGGAAAGTTTATAAAAGCATTCACCTAGGTCCCCATGAGGCCACTGGGTTTCCAGGGCAATGAGTTAACTAAACAAGCAGTAATCACAAAATGTTAGACTCTGTCCACCCCTTATTTTGCATGTGAGAAAACTGGAATCCCAGAGGTTGACAGCCTTGCCCAGGCCACACATGTCATGGGTAAGGCTGGTCCTAGAAGAGTATTTCCTGACCTCATCTAGTTGATCCTTTGATTACAGCATTCTCCCCGGAATTCTATGGTACCCAGCACCACTCCAGTGCCTGGCACATAGTAGACTCACAATAAATGTGCATTGACTAACTGAATGGTCCAGAAGCCTTAATGATTGAAAATATCATTTTAAATTAGTTGAAAGCACTGTAAAATCTGTTTTTTAGATTGGATAGCCAATTGCAACAAGCCCGTTATGAACAAGAGGAGGGGCTGCTAAATAATATAAACAGGAGGAAAGAATTCACCTATAGCATGTAGTAACAAGCTGAAGCATTCCATGATGCTAAGCTGGTAACATGTGACTGTATCAGAATCATTAAGATATCCTTACCTACAATGGAGAAAATGTAGCATGGGATTCCTTTGCTTTCTGCTGCTTTTGAAATAGCAAGTGTATGTTCAGATATGTTCAGAATGGTTCTTTTAGAGAAAAGAGGGTGAAATTTTGACATCAAAAGGTCTTGAGATAACCACAGTAATGAGAATGACCACTGGGAGAAAAGCATCCTTCTTTTATACCGAGTTAGAATATAGCTATTTTGAGCATTTTTATTCAAAATTGGAAATTTTGCTTAATTTCCATTTATCCTGTTCTAAGTCAACCAACCCTGCAAAGCAGAGGCATGATTGATCTTAAAATGTCAATCTCTTACCTAAAGAAAGGAAGAAAAGATTTATTTAAAGAATAAAATGTCATAGGGGTTCTTAGGAGAAAAGCTCCTGGGTTCAGATTTTCTTTGACAGCCAGGCTTCCAAATGAGTAATATTCCCCCTCTATACATTTGTAGCAGCTCCCCAGATAACTATGAGCACAGATAATCAGACTGGCAAATGCTTCCACATTTCAGGGTCCTTTTTGGCAGTTAATCTACCCAGGCACTGACTTTCAGTAGAGTTTTTGGTACTGAAAGAAAAAGTCCTCAGGACTTTGAGGAGATGATAAAAATTCTGCTCCTGGGTATACTCACCCTGATGAAAATGCATCCACCAGGCTGAGGTTGGGGATGAAGGAGCTGGGATCTAATGTCTTCTGCTTATTCCAGGGAGGACAAAGGGAGGCAAGTGAAACCCACCATTTGGAGAGCTCACCTGAGTACAGTTTAAAGGATGAATGGGTACAGAAAACGTGAATGGAGTCATCAGAGAGCCTGATGAATTCTCAGTGTCTATATGCAGTCTTCCTGTTGAAGGTTCAATATACACATTATGCTATATTTCCAGCATCTACAACAGTGACTGCCTGGCATACAGTAAGCATTTGATGATTATTTGTTAAAATATTTCAGTGTTAAAATTAGAGTAAATTTCCCACTGGTTTAGATGCAGACAGAAATTTGAAAATTTACCCATTGTTTTCTGACCTTTCCAGTTAAAAAACAAAACAAACAAGAAATGCATTTAAAGACACCTTGGGTTTTATCTAAATTGGCCTGCTGTTTCAGAAAGAATCTTACTCAAATCACCCTAGATTAATGAACTCTATTTCTAAAGACATTTAGATGGAGAAGGGCTATATATAAGGTCTAGAGACTGGCACATTGGTTTTCTTTGTGTGAGGATAAATAATTCCTGCTTTTCAGGTTTTCTGTATTTTCCAGATGATGGGCAAGATTAATGGTGACTGTTGCCATTGTTCTGAACTAGCTAGAAGGACCTCTTGTCATCCTGACAACCTGGAAAACTATATCTGTCTCCTCATCCCTGCAGTCATTACAGAGAAGCAAAAGGCAGAGAGGAGAACCACTGCCACTGCAGAAAACCAGACTAAGGAAGAACCACTTTCAAGATGGGAATCTGCAGTCTGCTCTCACTCTCAGGGAGCCTGAGGAATAAGTCAGTCTCTCCAAGGACCATCAGGCTGCCAGAACCGAAAAACTGTTATTTGTCTCCTCTTAAAGATGGGGAGGGACAGACGGCACAGGTGAGAACACAGCTGTATCTGGCTATACTGAAACCTTTGGGAGAGCATGGCCCCAAGAAAGAGAAAAAAAGGGAATGGGGCCTGCAGCGGCCTGAATATTTCATTTTCAACACCATTTCTATTTTGAAATCCTAACCCCCCAATATGATGGTGTTAGGAGGTGGGGCCTTTGGGAGGTGCTCAGGTCACAAGGTAGAGTCCTCATATGGGATTAGTGCTCTTATGAAAGAGACTCCACAGAGCTCCCTAGCCCCTTCTGCCACAGGAGAACACAGTGAGAAGTCGGCATCCTGGAAGAGAGCCCTCCCCCAGCCAGGCTGGCACCCTGATCTCAGAATTCCAGCCTTCAAATCTGCAAGCAATAGATTTCTGCTGTTTAAAAGCTACCTAGTCCATATTGTTATAGCAGCCTGAACTGACTAGGACAGGGCCAAACTAAGAATGTTCCCAGTTAATTCTCTAAAGAATAAATCTACCAGGAAGCCACCTATTCCTGGTTTCCAGACAATGCAAGGTTCATTCATTTATTTATTCATTCAACAAATACAGCAGCTCAAACCAATGTTACAGATTGGCCTAGCAAATATCTCTGCTTCTTGGCAGAGAATCAAGCAAGAAACTTACATGTGATTTTGGACTATTCTTCTAAATAATTTCTCTAGGTTACATAGCTACATGCTTATGATTCAAACATACTAAGGATAAAGGGAATATTCTCAAAATTAAGAAATTATTTAAAAGGACTGGGAGATTTTAAATTGAACAGAGCTTAGCATGAAGTCAGGGTCTGAATGTACCAAAACTGCTATATCTTAGCAAATTTACTCCCTGATGGATGGCATAATCTATATGAAAGTGAACATGCACAGGCCTTTGGATCCCTAGTGGTCGCAGGGTAATACTCCAATTTATTTGGAATCTGCCAAGGAAAGAGTTTACCCTTTCATTCATGTCTCATTTTCTGTTTTTGAATTTTTAATAAATTTTATTGATTCTTGACCATTTTTCTATGATACACTGAGAAAAGTAAATTAAGTGTTTCAGCTTTTTTTCTGAACACCCTCCATAGAGTTTAATGATATTGCTTTTCCTTTGTACAGTTCTCAGGTGCTGTTTTCTCCCCTCTGTGTCAATGACTCATCATAGGAACAAAAAGGTTCCCATCCATCCCTTACTTGGCATCTATCTGGCTGTAAGTGAAGACATGGGCTTTATCCATAAACTGTTGTAGTCAGATTGTTGCAGAAATATGAATTAACTGCAGAACCAATGTAATTCTGTTACCAGGAACCAGAGAGTTAAATCCAGGATCCAAAGCAATACCGATTAGCAAAAGTGCTTGGGATTTCTATCTGAATCATGGTGGGGTACTAAGGTGTAAGAGGGGGTGTGAGATGGAGAGACAGAAAACCTCATCACAGCACGTGGTAGTTTCTCCTTAGGTGAGCCTTGTGGCTCATTGTGCCTGTCAAGTAGGCTAATGCACCTGTAAATTTCCTCTGGCAGAAAACACATCACAGTAGCAGCACCAGAAAACAACACAACCAAACTGTGGAAGACTGAAAGCCCAGTGCTTTTCAAGGGTGATCAGAATATAACAGAGTAAAAAAAATACAAGGCGTTGAAAATAAACAAAGGCTAGGAAGAAATGAGATCACTTTCTAAGAAAAAGCATTTATCATTTATAGACCAAAGGAAATGCTTCTCCTACAGCTATTTCTTGTATATTATTTGGCAGTCTCAGTTCAAGGTCAAAAATATCAAAGGGCAAAAGGAGTATGACTTAAGATTTAAGATTTATTGTGACTGGCTTTGTAATTGCATAAATATTAAATATGTCAAAATAATAATAAGCACATTACCCAGATCTCCACACATTGCTTTAATTTTTAATGTAATCTTTTATCTGTCTTTTCCTCAGCTGGCTGTGGATCTGTGATTTGCATAGCTAGAATGATCTGGTGCCATCAATTTAGTAATGAAGTTACTCATTGAACAGAAGAGGCTGCTAAAAGATTATACAAAGCTGCAGAAGAGTATGGAAATGAAATTTTATGTTTCAGGTAAATGGGAAGTTTATTTTAGAGCACACTTCTCCATTATAAATTTAATATAACCACTTTAAAATAAATTTGGAAAACAGAGAAGAGGGAAAAAAGCACCTATATTTTCATCAATCTAACAGTGTTTTATCTATTTTTTATTTTTTTAAATAGGATTTTTTTATTGAAGTATAGTCAGTTTACAATGTTGTGTCAATTTCTGGTGTACAGCACAAGCACAATGTTTCAGTCATATGTGCATATACATATACTTATTTTAATATTCTTTTTCACTGTATGCTACAAGATATCGAATAGAGCTCCCTGTGCTATACAGTATAAACTTGTTTATCTATTTTGTATATATCTGTCAGTATCTGCAAATCTCAAACTCCTAATTTATCCCTTCCCACCCCCTTTCCTCCTGTAACCATAAGTTTGTTTTCTATGTCTGTGAGTCTGTTTCTATTTTATATATAAGTTCATTGTCTTTTTTTTAAGATTCCACATATGAGTGAAATTATATGGTATTTTTCTTTCTCTTTCTGGCTTACTTCACTTAGAATTACATTCTCCAGGGCCATCCATGCTGCTGCAAATGGCATCATTTATTATTTTTTATGGCTGAGTAGTATTCCATTGTATAAATATACCACAACTTCTTTATCCAGTCATCTGTCGATGGACATTTAAGTTGTTTCCATGTCTTGGCTATTGTAAATAGTGCTGCTATGAACATTTGGGTGCAGGTGTCTTCTTGAATTAAGGATCCCTGGATATGTGCCCAGGAGTGGGATTTCTGGATCATATGGTAAATCCATTTTTAGTTTTTTGATGAATCTTCATACTGTTTTCCACAATAGCTGCACCAAACTGCATTCCCAACAACAGTAGTCCCTTTTCTCCACACCCTCTCCAGCATTTATTCTAACAGTGTTTTGTATTCTGGTCTTTTATCCAGGTGCATTTACATTTTTATCATAGATGTAATCACAGTTCTGGGTCTGTGTATAATTTTTCATCCAGATTTTTCTTTTATTAATATGGTTTTCATAACTATAACTTCTATGACTGTAAAATAATAATAATAAAAAGTGTCCAAAATTTACTCACCCACCAAATTCCTGGTGGCTAGCATTAGCAGAATAGTTAAGCAAAAGACACTGGAGCCAGATGAATCAAATACAGCTACCTAACTGTGTGGATTTGGTCTGGCTAGTAAAGGCTGTGCCTCGGTTTCCCTATCTATAAAATGCGGATAATAATAGTGCCTCTATTAGAGTGTTCCTATGAGCATTAAATTAAAAAAATCCATGGAAAGCACTTAGTCTGTCTCAATTATACAGTAAGTACTAAAACTAAGTGTTATTAAAGACAAAAATGTCAAATATATTACAGTGGGTTAAAAAAAAAAAAGCTTGAGTTCTACAAAACTAAGTATCCTGAATACTACCATCATTCCAGACATTTCCACTTGCCTTTTCCTAGTAACTCCCCACCTCTACCACTAACCAGACTTAGACAGTTAATACTCCCTTGTTCTGTTTCACACTTTAACATGTAAGTACGCTTCCCTAAAAATATAGCTTAGTTTTGCCTGTTAGTGAACTTGATATAAATGGAATCACACACACACACACACGCACACACATACAATATCACTGAACTTAGGAAGCATAGAGTCTAAGGCTTGGTTATGTTGTGATTAAAAAAACAAAACAAAAAAAAAGCTTTGGACAGTGAGCCAGAGAACTTGGCTTCTAGTCTAGTCTCCATGAGATCTTGCGCAAATCTTTTTGCCTCTCTGGGGCCTCCGTGTAAAATGTTTGGATGTGCTAAGTAAGTGTCTTTGGAGTTTTAAAGTACTAAATTGTTAAGCCCTTCCTAGTTGAGTACTGTGTTGGCATATGAGAAGTCAGAGCCAAAGAGAATCCAGAGAAAGGCCTGGGGCTTGCTGGAAGTAAGCCTCCTCTTCTAAAAAATCATGCCAATAACAGTGTCAGCAAACAACAGGCTTAGAAAAGTGAAAATGATGATTCCACATCACAAATAATTTCCTGTCTCTGATATATGTACATTTAGATATCATATTGGCCTTAACATACATAGAGAATATTTTCCCCAGGATAAATCATAGCCATTAAGAGTTGACTGTAAGGACTCTGGAGTTCAAATAAATAATCATGTAGTAGAGATTTTCCTGGAAAGAGTCAGTTTTAAACATTTGAACCTATTATCTCTGTGTAAGTATTTGTATTTCTCCAAATACTGCCTGGGTTAAGTACTGCAGGTTGGGTCACTCAAACGTCCATTCTACATTCTTATTATGGTAGCTTTCATAATGCAGAGACTGGAAGCTAAAACATTTCCTAAAGTTCTTTGCACCTAAGGCTATGGATATGAATGACGTCTGTCAATTAGATATACTCGTGCAAGATTTAGAAAACATAGAGAAGTTGAAAGCATCCTCATGACCACTTCTGATTGTATTTCTTTATAATTAAGGTCATAGGAAAAGTGTTCTGGAGCAATGTTCCACGGTTCACTATTTAACCTCTTGGAAGCCAATAGGCAGTTGTGGCAGTAGTGAGAGCAGTAGCTTTTTGACTCCACCTTCTATCATAGGGTTGTGTCATTGAACATAGTGTTCCAGTCATCCTCAGCTCCACTGATAGGTCAACTCTGTATTGTGCTAGAATCATTCATTCTTAGGCCTAGTCTGTTAACTCATTTCTCCAGTCCTACTTAAAATACTTAGAACTGTTTCTATTTATTTACACTGAACCTTGACCAATACACATCCTAGATGTTACTTCAGAAAATCTATTTACTGTAACACAAGGTACAAAGTATTGTAACTCTATAAAATGATACAGTAAACACAGAAGGGGTTTTGAAACCAGAAAAAATAAGCTATAGCATATATGTATCCTAAAGCAACTTATTTAACCTCTCTGTATCTAAGTTCCCTTATATATTTTTAAAAATTCATATATATGAATATATCTATATGTATATATAAAGGGAACTTAGGTATATATATATATATGTATGTGTACATACACATATACATACACATACATATATATATATATATATGAAATAGATATCAATGTACTAATCTTACAGAGTTGTGAGAATTAAATGAAGCAACACACGTAAAGTACCCAGCATTGAATGGTCACTCACCATACAGTTCATTCCTTTCTGTCCCCTTGTTGGATATCCTTTAGTAACTGAGGTGAATGGTAAAGTAATATGGGAGGAAATTCTCTTTAAAAAACTTAAAAAAATGTATAGGAACATAAAGATTTGGCACACAAAGATCTGATTCACAAAGAAGAGAGGAATAGCTTTAATTGCAGCTCAAGAGCAAACAGACTTCTATTATGAGTACTACCAATTCACCTTAACTTGTGGCTCAGGGCTCAGATAATCTGTTAATTAATCCAACAAGTATTTATTAAGCCTCAACATTGCTAGACACTCCTTTACTCATTAAGACACAGTGGTAAATCAAAGGAGCTTGCATTCTATTGAGAGAGATAGTCACAAAATAAGTCAATAAATAAGTTCAAATGAGAAGGACAATGAAAAAGAGGCATTCCTCCTTTAGCTCTCTTTCCCTTACCTTGCCAGAAGTTTATTATGTTGGCTGGCTCACACACTCTCTCAGCTTCCTTCCATGGGAGGAGAGGCACAGGGAGGTGGAGATTATGTCAGTAACGTCCAGATTCTCTTAGGTAGGTGAGTAGTTTCAGGATCTGTGAAGAGTCTGGGGCCTGTTACCATTTCATAGACGCCAGCAGAAAACACAAGATGCCTGGACTAGAGAGAGACAAAGGAGCATGTCAAAGCATTGGCACAATGTTGGCACTAGTTTCCCATGACCTCTCAAACCCCACGGGGTCCGAGGGGAAGGGTCCACATAGACAGTAGTTTTCTGTCACAGCCAAGGAATATTAAACTCAGGGAATTTACTGCTTTTATACTGTTTGGTAAGTGAGCCTGCTCTTTGTTTGGGAGAAGATATTACTTGGTTGCTTGCTTCAAATGCAACCCTGAGAAATGACCCAAGTAAAGGGTAGTTTGGGCTCTATATCCTTGGCATACCCAGAAATAATGTGTAGAAATAATATGTTGGCAGATTGCTCTTCTCAACAGGTGGAGGGGAGAAAATAACTGAATTCTCCATTCTTTATAGTTTTATGCAAACAAAATTACAAAATTTTCTAAAGTTCTTAGAACTTTTTCTCTACCCTCTTCCAACCTTTCACCCCAGATATGATGTATTAGGCATTTGAAGACCTCAGACATATTAGAGTAAAAGTTGACAGGGGAAGACAGAAATTTTCCCTGTTATTACCAAATATAACCTGAGGTTTTTGCATGGATATACAGCCTCTCAACTCCGGACCTCACACCTTCTAGAAACCTCACCCGAGGCTCTTTTCCTATTTAAGATAACATTGAGTGCTCATTTTAACAAATCTCCACTGCAAAAAACATATTTAAGTGGGAGAGGGGAAGGGCAGAGTATATGCTCTCAGTCCTGAGCACTCCTTGTATGGCCATTGCTCTAGGATCCTGGTAGGAAAGGCCCTTCATGGATCATCCTGAGTCCACTTTCCTTGGGCTCTCAAGCCAGGGGGAGAAAATTGCAGACTTGCTCTATAACAAATCACTGCTGTCCCATTATCTATGTGGACTTCCTACTTTCCACAGTGGCTATTTCAAATGTTCTCTACCCTACTCACCCCTTCACGGAACCCATCTTCCCCTTTCCCAGAGAAAATGGAAGGCATCTGGGTAATGCTCTCCTAATATGCCATTTGTTATCTTTTGTAATCCTACAGCAAATACTGAAGCACAGCTATTATTATCCAAATGTGGTAATGTTAGAAAATGGAGTTTTGGAGATGTTATACAACTTTCTCCAAATCACAAAAACTGTGTGTCCTGGAGAAGGAATCAGAAGAAATCTTTATGGCATGGGACCCTCCCTCATGTAGGCTTCTAGAAATGGGAAAATATAACTTCCATGTTTTGTGTGTGTGTGTGTGTGTGTGTGTGTGTGTGTGTGTGTTCCTGTAAGAGTCTGTAGCCTCCTAAGCCACAGTAATGTGTGCACTATAGAGAATGTTTGCTTTCAGTTTTCCTAGAAACATTTTCTCCTACCGCAAGGATTAGATCTGTAGCTACCTGTTTCCCTAATGACAGAGCTAATTGCTATGATCCAAAGGGTTAACAAAAACTCTTTTATCTTCCCCAAAGCAAAAATTTATATCCTAGGGAAGGTACCTAGGTTAGTTCTGAAGGTCCTGGGGAGACTGGAGTGCTATCTTTCTAGTGATTTAAATTTCAAATAGAAATGAGGCCCTGGAGCTTGAAGACATCTGGCATAAGGAGACACTTTCAGGAGAGGTGGAGGGCAGCTGCCTCTTTTACCTTTATAAGGAGAGAAGAATCCTTTTCCCTTGTCCCTTGTCTACAGAGTATCTGGCCACTCATGTAAGAAAACTTCCATTGGCTTTCATCACTTGGTCCCAGGGGTAAGGCCTGGGGCAAGCTGGGAGAGGGAGCATGCAGTTCCTACTGTGGGATAATAAGAAATCTGCCTCTGATCCAGAACACCTCATGTGCCCATTCAGGATGAAATGAATAAAGATGAATATGAAAAACCCAACCCTAGACAACTCAGAAGAGGGAAAAGGACATAAATACTTCCAGACCATGAGATAAGTAGCTATAAAAAACACCGGGTAATATTTGAAGAGATAAAGATAGAGAGATAGTGTTTGAGTTTCCCTGTGTGGAAGGAGGAATTTGCTGGCGGACAAGGGAGCTGAAGGACATTCCAAACATAAAGAATTATACCATGGATTTGAGGTGTATCTTTGTTCAAGTTTTTATAAAATTGGCTCTTTCTTCAAGGTAGTAATTTACTTCTGTCTGTCACAAAATTTTCCTTTTATATTGATTTTATTAGAATAAGACATTCTACTGCCATCTTCCAGAAAACAGTTTAACTATACAAACTGACAATATCAGCAATATGTATGGCACTTCTTGGAGATGTTCAATGTGCTGTCTGCACAACCATACATAGTAGCCCTGTTTGCTTGGCCCATTAGAGAGAAGGGAAGTGGGTCAGCATAACCAGAGTGAAGGCTGTATGTGAAAGCACAATAGGAGATAAGGCTGGATAGAAAGGCAGCAGCCAGACTCCTGGGTGTACATCACCCCAGAAAATCAAAACCACAAATTCAAAAAGATACATGCATCCCAATGTTCATAGCATCACTATTTACAATTGCCAACATGGAAGCAACCTAAATGTCCATCAACAGATAAATGGATAAAGAAGATGTGATATATATATATATAGAATAGAATACTACTCAGCCATAAAAATGAATGAAATTTTGTCACCTGCACCAACACGGATGGACCTGGAAGGCATTACGCTAAGTGAAATACGTCAGAAAGAGAAAGACAAATACCATATGGTATAATTTATATGTGGAATCTAAAAAATACAACAAACTAGTGAATAAAACAAAGAAGCAGATTCAGATATAGAGAACAAACTAATACTTACTAGTAGTGGGGGGGAAGGGGCAACATACTGGTGGGGGAGTGGGATCAGATAGGCTCAAGGGTATATTGTGAAATAAGGGAATATAGCCAATTTTTGGAATAACTATAAATGGAAAGTAACCTTTAAAAATTGTATTAAAATTTAAAAATTAAGAAAAAGAAAGGCAGAGGTCACAGCTTGAAGGAACTTGGGGTCCACACTAATGTGATTAGAATCAAACCTGAAGGTGCTGAGAAACTACTGATAGATTTTAGGCAAGAATATGTCATTGAAATTTTTTAAATTTCACAAATATGGGAAAGTGGTGACATTAGGGCAAGATAGGCAGGAGACCTTGTAAGAGACAGACCGGAAGATAACAGGAACACCATGATAGAAAAGGACATGGAGGAGGCTTCTTTGGTCCCAGGGTGGGAGTGGGGCATCTTCCTTTCCAGAGTGATTCTCTCCACCAGAGCTACTGACCTCTAACGCTCCATCTTCTTCTCTACCACCTTGATCTTCTACTTAACTCTTTTTCCTGTGTCTTCAATCTCTCTCCGCTTGCTTCATCCCTATAGCCTTTGGTTGCCCCCAAATGTCAAAGTCTTGCTTCTGCTCACCCCTACTTTTTCACATGAGTATATCCCTGTGAATTATAGCAGCTTTATTCATCCTTCAGACTGAAATTCCTGCCCTTCTAAGTAATAAGTGGCTGAGCAGCTCCTAAGCAGCAGTGTGGTGGCTAAAGATTCACAAGGATCACAACTGAAGCTGCTAGGTTGGCATGCCACACTGAGAGATTCAGCCAGAAAGATGACCACAGGCTTATCTGGATTCAGATGATTTTTTACTTGCATAGCAAAAAAAAAAAAAAAATACCAGCAGGGTGTCACCTCCCCACATCTCTAGTCCCCCTGGATGACAATGAACTGGAGGGACCCAATGACAAAGACAGTAGTGATGGTTGATCCGTTACTGAGAAGCCATCTAAACTACAGCCGGGCAGTTTCTAGACTTACATAGAAGTTTGCAGCTGTATCTGGAGGAAGGTGGGGTTAAAGTCCTGTGCTTAGCTGAAATTAGGGAGTTGGATGAGAAATGGTTTCATGGCAGCCTCTTGGCAGCTCTTCACAAGAAGCTTATCTTCCCCTGGTCGAGGAGGAATTGTGGGGCATTCCACTAAGACTCTGGTCAGACTTGTCTGTCTGGCCAGTGTAAAGCCATGTAAGGTTATGAGGAGGCAGAGCTGTCTCTCAGTAACTCTACCCCTAACCTTTTATATACCCAAGAAAGAATTATTTTCAGGAGTTTAGGTCCCCATTAGATTACCTACTTAACTGTACTGATAAATTGCAGGTGCTTGGACCAAACATTTTCCATTTGCCTTAGGCTACCTCAGATGAGACTGACCCCAACACTGACCCCTAGCAGGATGATCTGACCTATCTGAAGGATAAATTGCAAACAGGCTCCCCAACCAGAGCCAAGCCAGCTAGGCACATCTCAGGTGCCTCTGAGATAGATCTAAGAGAGCCACACTGCTTTCTCTCTAAGGTAGGAGATAGACTGTCCCACCTTCCCTGATTCAGTAAGCCAAGTGCAGCAACAGGTGTCGCCATTTGAATGTCTTTTACCTTGACCGGCCAGCAGGAGTTCTGGAGCAATGTGATTGTCTATAACCACCAGCATTAAAGACTTTAGACTGGTTTTTGTCAGGCAAGTATAGGCCTGATGTCCACACAAGCAGTACCCTACTGGAGGCATTAACTGTATTAAGAGTGATAAGTATCATTTATTGGGGTGAGTCAACTTTGTGTTCCTTGTGATATATAAACTCCTTGGTTACAGCTAAATTATTGCTGCAAAACAGGCTTGGAGTGCTTCTGAGAACTATCTGGCTAGCATAGCCAATCAGCCTAGCCCTCACAATACGCACTGCTCCAGGTAAACTGGATTCTGCTAATAGGTTTGTAGTGACTTCAGCAATAGCATTTTGCTGACATGGGGGTCAATGTTTGATTTTTCAGTGTCCGGAAGAACATTTGTTAAGCCTTTAGCAGTAGGGTCAGGTGGGAGTGACAGATGCAGCCATCAGTCAAATTCAGAGTAGTAGCTATGGTCTGGGGAAAGCACACAAGAGAATTTTGTTTTTTTCTTAGCTGGTAAATAGAGAATGCATGAGACTGACAATAATACCAGGCTAGGGGGAACCATATTAATGTCCAGAAAATTAATCTTGTTCTGTCGTCACTGCTGGAAGTCATCCATCTGAAAGGTCAACAGTCCTTAGTTTAAGATCTAAGGACCCAGAATCTAAGTTAAGAATGTGTATTCAATGAGCAAAGCACTCTGAGATGCCAGGCCCTGTATCCTGCAGGTAAGAGCCAAGAAAGGTTAATGGGTCTTCACCCAGTCCTGACTTCCTGAGGTGTAGGGTGTTCCTTTTCTACCAGCTGTGTCATTGCTTCCCTTCCAGAGCCACATAATTGGTATGACCAGTCTCTGCAGCAATCACTTCACTATTTTTTCCAATTCTATAATGTCTAACTCACACCATTTGCTTGGATTTCTCTCTCAGGGGCTTTTTCCTTGTATAGCTGGTACTATCCTTGAACTTATCCCACCCCTGAGGTGTGGGCCTTGCCAGGACCACTTTAAGAGTTGTCATCTCACACTCCTGATTATTAGCTGATGCCTTTTAGTTCAAATAATCTTCTTAAGGTGTGTAAAAATATTTGCTACTTCCTGCTCATCAGATCCAATCAGCATACTGTTGTCATTATGAACAACCAAAATGAACCAGTGTGATGTTTTGTGGACTGTCAGGACGATCAACATTTCTGTAGGCTGTATTAAGGAGAACTGATGTGTCTCTGAGGCAATACTGTGGAGGTATATTTGTAACAGGGAAGAACAAATCTGACTCCATATTGGATGTTTCTTTTTCTTTAACCTTTGATTATTCTACTGCTTTTGCTATAAGTTAAGAATGTTGCCTACAGGATGAAATATACAGGATAGCCCATTCTCAAGGTTCTGACCTTTAAAGGTATAATGCTTTTCCATTCATACAGAGATAAAAACTTGCAGAACAGAGAGTAACATTTGCCTTATTGGAGGGTTACAGGAACATCGGGGACTGACCTATGTGAGCAGCTGCAAGAACAAAGGAATCCAACACCAAGATGTTTGCAACAACCAACTACTCCCCCTCCTCTTTTAGTATAAAAGAAGCCAGAATTCTAATTTGGGAAAGATGATTCTTTGGGACACTAGTCCATTTTCCCAGTCTGCTGGTTTTCCAAATAAAATCACTATTCCTTGCCTGAACAACTCATCTCTTGATTTATTGACCAGTCATGAGGTGAGCAGTATGAGCATGGACTCAGTAACATACTGTTGGCCCAGTTAGGTAAAAGCCAGATGCTTCTGGTGGTTTTATAAATAAGTATAGAGAAGACACCATTAGCCACGTCAGTAGCTGTACACCAAGTGCCAGGTGCTGTGTTGATTTGTTTCAGTAAAAATACTGCAGCTGGGGACAGCAGCCACAATTAGAATTACTCCTGATTAATTTTATAATAGTCCATACTCATTTTTCAGGATCTACTTCTGCACTAGCCGAACTGGTGAGTTAAATGTGAATGTGGTAGGTATCAGCACTGTTGCTTTTTGCAAGTCTTTTATGGTGACACCATTAACAGGGAAAAACAAATCTGACTTCATATTGGAACTGTTTCTTTTACTTTAACCTTTGTATTCTATTGCTTCTGCCACAAATTAATCATTAAAGGGATGTTGCCTATAGCTTAAAGTATACATAATAGCCTATCTCCAAGATCCCTGCCATCTACACCACACATTTCTTTGAGACAGGCTTGAGAAAACATTCACATACAAGGTTGTTCCTTAAGAGGACACAGACTCTCCTTCAGTCAAGGGGTTCTGGGCCTATGAATTGATATAGGTCTAAAAACTGAGTTTGAGTCCACAGTGGTGACTCAGGTCAGATTTTAGCTACCTGATTTAGAGCTTTTCCTGTGATAAATATCAAGCAGTACTCTATTAGGTTGCCTATCTATTTGTTCCTAGGGCATCTCTGTAGGCCAAGGCAGTCTTGTTGCCTGTATACACTTGCTGCCCTTTAATAAGGCAAATGTACCCACATTATCTTCGGTGGTTAAGCATTGCTTGGCCTCTGCTGTTCTGGGATCCTGTCATCCCCATTAATATCAGTGAGTCCACCTCAATAGTATGACACCCTATAGTCGTACATGGCCTATAGAGGGCAACATCCACAGAAATTTTCAAAGATGCATCTCTTTCTCTCACTAACATATTTCTCAAATCTTCAGTGAAGGGAGTATCTTCTGGGACTTTCCCCGGAACATATTTGGGGGATGGGTATGCATGTTACATGTAATAAGTTCAGTATATTTCCCTAAACTTTAGAATTCTCTGTTTCACATCACATCAGGGAAGCTCTGGCATTTCAACCTCACAAACTCTAGGCAACTATTGAGTCTAAGTTTCTATCAATCAATCAAGTAAGCTATGAGAACCACCTCTAGCTGCATGAGCTAACACATATGATTAACACCTTAACAATAAATTTGGCTCAGTGTAGTATTATATTCCATCCTCCATCGTCTAACACCCATAGAAACCACTCCCACACATGTTCTCCAGGTTTCTGCCTATATATTAGCAAAGTCTTACAGTTATTTTGGTAGGGTACTTCTTCCTCCATCATAATGTGCACTTATCCCCCAGGAACATGCTGAAATCTGATTCTAGTTGTAGGAATACCAGCAGTAGAGAGTGAGTACAGTCGGTTTTAAGGAGTATGTAAATTTCCTCTCAGGACATCAGCCCCAGATGAATTTTCAAGCAAAGGAAGCCTCAGAAACTCAAGGGAAACTTACTTCCACTAGTAAGGGTGGAAGTGACTTTGGGGCACAAGTTTTTCAGTTTCATCTGGGTCTAACCCACTCCAAGTTTTGGGACCTATTATTTAACAACATCCTAACTTTGACAAGAGATACTTAACACATCTGTGAATTCAACAGTAGCTGTAATTCAGTAACCTAAAAATTAAAATTTTGTGTTTCATCTTCAGCAATATCATTTTGTTGCTACAATCAGTAAGAGTTGTTTGCTTTTTGTTTTGGGTTTTTGTTTTTTTTTTTTAGAATCATATGAAAGCTCCTGGGGTCTCATACGATAACTTTGAACCATGCTTGTAATTTCTCTGTAAGCTAGGAACTCAGAATCCATCTTACACCATAGCGCTAATAGTCACTTTATAGCCATAACAGTCTAGTGTAGCTGCCATTTGGGGACTTCAAGGCACTTGGTACTTCATCACATCAGCCACAGATGACTGTGATGCCCTAATTAATTACTAGCATTTTATTGTCAATGAGCTCAATACTAAGCTCCAGCACAGAGGTCCAATCAAACCAAAATCCTATTCCCATCGTTGCAGGTGTATCTCTTGGAGCTACAGGTAAAGCTGAATAAAAATTAAAAGCTTAATAAAAAGTATTATTTCCTGTAACAGGGTTTTGAAGTAATGAGAGCTTCACTAGTGAGAAAAGAATCCTAGAGAAAATAGAAATAGCAGCCCTAAGGAGCTAACCTGATAATTAACCCTTGGGCTAGGAGGCAGAGTTCCCAAAGAAGAGCTCCCCCAACCCTTTTCTGTGCTAAGACAGAGACCTAATTGGAGAGGGCACAGCCTGGCTCAGTAAATGGCAGAGAAGTCATTGTGGCACCACACCTGCAGAACTTGCTGGGAATCGGCCCTCTGGAATTTGCTACAAATCTTGCCTCTAAGGTGCTTGGAAAGCTATTCATAAGGTAATGTCTCTCTTTAGGCCCTCCTAATGACTAAATGACTAGAGTTGAGGGTGTGGGAGGAAACTGCTGGTCCCTGAACACCATAGAAGCTTGGCACTGGAGAAAGCCAGATAGGTATACCACAAGAGCCTGACTACCAATACACCAAAAACACTTTTTCTCCTGTAACGCCTCTTTAGCACGCTATTCTGACAAAGCTTCAGCCTCTGCTGACCAAGGAAAACTTACTTTAGAAGGCCCAGATCCATTTTCACTGCGCAGTCAAAAAAGGGTGAATTTGGAGTTGACAGCAAGAAACCAATAACCGGTACAAGCATCACTTCTCGGGCTCCCCTCACAGATTTTGTAGCCAGAGTTCTACACCTGTCTGGAGGGTCCTTTGGCAGGCTCCTTTCCCTCAGGTTTCTCCAGAAGTCACCAGCAGCAACGGAGGAAAAGATGAGTCTGAACAGAATTCGCAGCCCCCTTTCTCCTCACCGAGTTTCCGTCCAAGGCACGCCAGGCCCTGGACCTCAAGGAAAGGAAACCCGGGAAGCGAAAAGGAAACCGGGAGAAAGCTCAGCGGTACAGGGGCTGCCGGCGCCTTCAGGCCTCTCAGGGCCACAACTCCAGCAATACTCCCTCGCAGGTCACAAAAGCCCTCTGAGGTCTTCCCACCGCAGAAGCCCGGGAAGGCGGACGCGGGGCGGGCCCCGCGGGCGGCGCGTTGTGATTGGGCGCCCCGGAGCCCGCCCCCTCATGCCGGAGCGTCGGGAGGGGGCGGGGCCAGCCGCCTGCTCGGCTCCGCGTCTGCGGGCGCCTATCGACCCAGAGGCCGCTGCGCCGCGGCTGTCTTCTGTTTGTGGCGGGCGGTGCGGGAGCGCAGAGTGGCGCTGGAGAACCGGCGTTTCCTTTCGCAGCTGCCGCCGCCATCTCCGCGTTTGCGAGGCTGGAGGTGGGGAGGGGACTCGCGGCTGCAGCTGGAACGGGCTTCTCTCCGGGGACAGTCCTTCCTTCGCTCTCCTTTTCCTCCTCCGCGCGCCGCCACCGCCCGCCCCCTGCGCCCTCCCGGCGCAGTCCGGGTCCAAGAGGGTAGAGGAAGGGACGGCGGGGGGCGGGAGAGGCAGGCGGGCGGACGAGCGCTCGGAGGAAACTCCTGCCCGACCCGTGCGTCCCCGCGCCCGGGGTGTACCCCGGCCCGGCCTCGGCAGCGGCAGGAAGGGGCTCAGTCGGGGGGGGCGGGGGCGGTGCCGTGGGGGCGGGCCCGCCGTCCCGGCGCTAAGTTGTAGGGCCCGGCTCCTCCCGACCTGATTTCCTTTCCCCACGGCTCCTCGCACCCAGGTCGGCGCTGCCGGCCCCGGAGCCGCCGAGCCCGCACCTCCTGGGTGAAGAGGACACGCCTGCCCTCGTCGAGAAAACTTTTCCTGCCGCCTCGGTGGGGGCGACGGTGGCAGGAAGTCCGGACAGCGACCTCTTCTCTGCCGGCCCCGCGCGCCCTGCCGGGTGCTGGCGCTGAGCTCGAGATCAAGTTTGAGCGGGCCCCTTCCGGGCTGCAGACGGGTCCCGCCTCAGGAGGGACGCCCGGCCACAGGGAGGGCGGCGGGCCGGGGCGAAGGCCAAGGGCGCCGGAGAGAAGGTGCGGAGCGCGGCCCGGACCCGCATCCGCAGCCGAGGGCTCGGAGAGCACTAGTACCGGATCAGGGAGCCTCCGGCGGCCACTTCCAGAAGTCCACAGACTGCCTCCTCCTCCGGGTGAGGACAGTGTCCTGGCTCCGAGTCTATCGAGGAAAAATGAAGTTAAGCCGCCAGTTCACTGTGTTTGGCAGCGCGATCTTCTGTGTAGTGATTTTCTCGCTCTACCTGATGCTGGACCGGGGTCACTTAGACTACCCCAAAAACCCGCGCCGCGAGGGCTCCTTTCCCCAGGTAAGCACCAGGGAAGCAGTGGCGCGGGGCTCCGAGAGGGTAGGCGTGGGGGCCCGTAGTTACCCGCTGCTCCGCTACCTTTCCCTCTCTTCAAGATTCTGCGCCGGGGCAGGAGAGGCCGAGCTGGAGGAGGCTTGGATCCTCTTCCAGCCCGGACTCTGCAGCGTTGGGACCGCGGTGACAGCGATCCGGGAGCTGCCTCCCCGCCGGGCGCGCAGAGTTAACAAAGTACCAGGCAGCATGCGGTAGCCGGATCGCGCTCAAGGGAAGTGGCCGGGTTCCCGACGCTCGCACTCGGGCCTTTTGAGGTGATCACCTGCTGGCAGTGAAACTGCGCGGCATGGGGCGCTCTCTTGCCGGCGGGGCGCCCGCTGACAGCTGTTAGGTAGCCTCTTGGCCCGCACAGGGTTAAGCTGTCCAGACCCCCTGCGCGCACCCACTCAAGGAAATGGAGCTAGCATCTGGGTGGTGATGTTGTTTAACCCCACTATTTCTTGAGAAATAAAAGTTTATTTCGTGTTGCAGACGTCTTTCTCAGATATGAATCTGTAGGGTGGATTTTAGTGTCGTCATTCTTCAGCTATTACATCGGGTTTGTTTGGAGCCGACGTGGGAGCCTAGTGGGGAAGCGCATGTTATACTCAGGCCGGAAGCTGTGGGGCGCTCAGTCCTGAGCCCAGCGGTCAGATTGTCAAACGACTTGGGAAAACGACACGTCTTAAGTCTTCTATTTAAAGTTATCAAAAATAAGCAAAAGGAGACAGTCGGTTCTGTTTGGGAGGATACTGCGACGCATGTGCGATTTCAGTTTCAGGTTATTTGCCAATGACCTGTATACTCCAGAAACTTTAGTAAAACGGGGTTTTGTGTAGTATCCGCTGTAATGAATGAACCTGAAGAACTCAAAGCCCTGACAGGCTGATCTATCAACTAGTTGGTTCAGGGGTAGAGAAATATAGGACGTAACAAGTTGGAGATTATTTTTTTTTCTTTTGTGTGACAATGTAAATGGCCAGAGAATATTCTTGCCTTTTGTTCTTATCATACGTTAGGACAAAAGGCTTGAGTTTCATGAAATTAGACTACTAATTTTACCTAAGTTATGAAAGTCAAAAAAGACTCCTTTGTGTATGGTATCATCAACACAGAGCACTCAAAACACGTTGCAGATGAGAGGTATTAAAAATCTGGTTGTAAATAGTTTTATCAAAAAATATAAAAGCTTTTGCTTTTAGGTAGTATTATAGAGAAAATATAGTGAGATAAACACTATTAGATATCTTTAAATCTTGAGTTTAGGGTCTGTCCAGTGCTTGTTGATTGGATAAAACAGTTAAAAAAAAAAAGGGCATAAACCCTATGAAGCCAGAGCAAAAGGAAGAGTTTTAATCCTTGTTTAATATGTTGTATAATTTTAGGGCTTAACTTACTGTGCTTTTTCTTCTCCCTAGTAAATCCATTTTTAGAATTTTCTTCATTACAGGAAAAAATCCTGAAAACTGATAGATTTTACTTAAAGTGTTATCTTGAGTAATGTCCTTTGGCTTTGGCTTGATGATCACTTGGAAATGATTTATGCAAACATCTGGGGCTGGGGTTCTCTGGCAACCTTGACATTTTACTATTTCTAAAGCAGTGAGTGACTCATTCGGTTACTGTGAAGTCTTAGGCAAAGTTAATTCCAATATTTTAATATCTACCCTAGTCCTCATCAAGGGGCTAAAGTTCTGCTTAAAACATAAAGCATTTAACGGAGAGTAACTGGTTGCTGGAAGAGAAGGCTCTGCATGTATTCTGTTTTGTGTGCAAGGAGAGAGGGTTGGGAAGGTGGAACTTTTTATACCTAAGTTTACCCTTCTGAGATTTTCAGGACTGGATTTTTGGTTCAAGAAGGCACTATGGTTGATTTAGTTTTGGAGAGCTACTGAATCCCCAGGAAGGTGGACTGGAAAAATGCTTTGTAAACCTCACTCTTCTATGTCTAGTATCAGCCTATGTGTCTTAGCCTTACATGATAAATTTCATTCACACAACCACCACCCAGTGGGTGAGGAAACTTAGGTACAGAGAAATTAATTTGCCTAAATTTACACTGCTAAAAACTAAATTTGAACAGGCAGCCTTTGGAATGTAGGCTCTCAGCTGCTATGCTGTACTGTCCCTTAGTAATTCTTTGCTTCCTGTTTAGGCCCCAACCTTCTTGTGGAAGGATCTGATGTAGAAGACAGAGCATGTTGCTCTGTGGCTCCTTAGCTTATGACTTTTTTTTTTTTAAGGAACTTTTATTATGAAGCAGTAATGAATGTGCCCCCTTTTTAAAAAAAAAAAAATTAAATGTTGGATTTTAAGATAACTGCAGGTTCACATGCAAGTATAAGAAATAATACAAAGAGATCACATGTATCCTTTACAGTTTTCCCCAGTGGTGACATCTTGCAAGACTAGTACAGTATCACATCTTGGATACTGATATCTTGTTACAGCCAAGATAGAGAACATTTCTATCACCACAAGGACCCCTTCCATTGCCTTTTATGGCCATACCCACTTCCCTCCTGTTTCCACCCACCTCTAACCCCTGGCAACTACTCTGTTCTCAATTTCTATAATTTTGTCATTTCAAGAATGAGAAGTAAAATCATATTGTGTGCAACCTTTGGGGATTGGCTTTTTTCAGTCAGTTTAAATCTGGAGGTTCATCCAGGTTGTTACATATTTGTTCCTTATTATTTTTTGTTGTTGTTCTTATCTTTTCATTTTTCTTTTGTTCCTTATTATTATTGAGTAGTATTCCATAGATAGAGCATAGTTCGTTGAACCGTTCACATATTGAAGGGAACATCTGGGTTGTTTCCAATTTGGGGCAGTTTATTATGAATAAAGCTGCTGTGAACATTATAAACATTTGTGTACAGGTTGCTGTGTGAACAAAAGACCTCATTTCTCTGTGGAAAATGCCCAGGAGTACAGTTGCTGGGTCATATGGTACAGGCGTACCTCAGAGATATTGTAGGTTTAGTTCCAGACCACTGAATGTGCTCCATTTTATGAAACATTTAATGCTTGAGATTTATACCTCCTCCAGAATGTCTTCTAGCTCACTTTAGAGCTAGACATTATAATGAAAACCATTATGCAGCATAGCATCCCAGCATTTGAGTTGATTTTTGTTTCTTTCACTGCTTCTAACTCCTATGTAAACCTTACTTTGATGAGAACACCAAACATAGCAAAACTAGGTTGTACTATATTATATTACTTTGATGAATTTGGGTACTGAATTCCTTGGGTTTAATAAAGCCAAGCTAGTCAGTCACTATAAATCATTTTTAGTGTCTAGTAGAATGATTTCTCTAGAAAGGGACTGACTTCCTCTGAATTGTCCATTTTAGTTTCTTCCAGTTAACATGGAACCTTCAGTAAGGTATATATTTGGTCCATCTTGTAAGCAAGATCTGTTTTAAAATTGTCCTTGATTGAGAGCAATCTATTTGCTGTTGTTCTATCTTTCGTTATTTTTCCCTCCTCCCACAAGTCAATGTTTTCCATCATTTGGCCAGACTCTAGGGTGGAAGTGGGCCCAACTGCAGGTGCTCCAGTTTCTCCCACCCTGGAGCAGCTGCCTGTCTCTGAGATAGTCTTTGGAAATCTCCTGTGCTTCTGGGAGGAATTCCTTGGAGGCCTGGAGGCAACAGGTGGCCTTGTCTGTTTTAGCTTGTGTATATACTTCAGGGTTAATAAATCTCAGCTAGAAAAATTAATAAAAATTCCACTCTGAATGAGAGTCTGGCCAGGGCCTAACGCCCTGAAGATGCTTTGAGGTAATGTCAGAATTCGAGCAGATGGAAAGGAGAAACATGGTTAAGGTCTTCCTGAAATTCTTCATCACTTCCTGCAAGCAGATTTCACAAGTTGCTTACTATCTACATTGTGTATAACAGGATGTCTTATTAGTGTCTTATGTTTGGATCTGGAGAATTAATGAGTCAGGTTTTGTATAACAAATGATCCATCTTTAGTATAGCCTATGATCATAGGGATTAATATTAAGTCTTGAAAGTTCGGAGGTTGAGACTGATGGAAAATGTGAGAGTAAAGTTTAGATTTTTCTCTTTGTGCCCAGATAACACTTATCAAGTGAGAAAGTGTGAATGTCTCTAAGTATTTGATTGAAAGACATGGGTAGGTGGGAAGTTCTATGCCTTTTTTTTAACTTTTAATGTGAAAATATAATACATATATAAAAACAAGTTTAAGCACTTTACCTCTCTAGTGCTTTTTCAGGAGTTCAGCATAGTATTTGTTTAACAAAAGTTGACCTCAATCCCCTAGTTCTTTTTCCTACTTTCAGAAATCTGTGAATCTTAGTTTAAGAATGATAAATAGAAAAATATAATCTTTCCTGCTTCTCCATACTCCAGTGCACTCTATTTGTAAACTATAGCATTTGTTGCTGGGGTTTGTGCAGTTGTGTATAAGGGAGTTTCATTTCTTGGGGTATACTTTTTGAGATCTGTGACTTTGGGGAAGTGACGGAACTTTGATTGTGGTGGCACCCAGGGATTGAGGAGAAATGAGTACAGGGATGGGAAAGGCCCTGGAGAGAATGGTTTCCTACACCCTCTCCTGAGTCCAGCAATCTTTCAGGACTCCTCCTCCTCAGCATGTTTCATTAAGACCCAAGCTGCTGCTTCTCTGCAAACTGGGACAGACACTCTTGACTGCATCTGGTCTGAAGGCTTAAGTTTGTTATTTTTTAAATTGGATTGAATGTCTTGTTTCCAGATCAGCACTGGTATCAGGGCCTACACAAATACTTTTGCTTGGGAGATGTTGCAATCCTGTTTATCTGAAGGGCATTTTCTCTGTCTCATCAAAGGATATCTATCTGGACTGTAGGCAAAACATTGACTAAAATTACCACTTTTCCTTGTTGATTTTACTTTGAGTCAGCTATTGCTTTTGGTGATAGCTGTTAAAGCTTTGGCCTTTTTTGACAGATTGGACTGAGTGTCGAGATTTTCCTAGAAGGAGTAGTTCAGTAGCTACTGCTGATCCCTTGCTTTACTTTGTTTTTTTGAGTCCAGCAGTCTTAGTTTTCCCTTGTTCCTTCACTTCGTTGGAGATCTTTAAGAAAATGGACGGATATTCAACAGCTGGGGTATAACCTCTGGTTGCTGGCTTGTAAAGGCCTCATTGTGTTTTTGGCCCCTTCTGTCCTAGTGGTCAAGTTCCTGGTAGCATCAGCTTTTATGTCCATGTAGAACTAAAGAGAGGAGAAAGAGAAACTCTAAAGAGTAAATTTAGCTTCTTTTCATAGTTGTGATTCTTAGGTTGATCAGGAGAGGAAGTAGACCATATTAACTAAAACGAGTTTCTGTTTCACTTATAGGTATCATGCCCAAACTACTAACTATAAGGTTGAAACCATGTTTAGGTTCAAGCACATTTGAGAGTTGATTATACAGAAATGGAGTTCAGACCTAGTGCGTGAGTATTGCTCAAGTTGCCTTGTGATAGGAAGGAAGTAAATCATTTGATTTGAATAAACTCAGTCTCTTGCGGTTATAATGTAGCTTTTCCATGAGATAGTATTTCAGGCAAAGTTATTTGTACATTTATGCAGACCAGCGCATAGTATCCAGTAAATATTTTATATTAAATTTATAAATTTAACATAGTATCTAAAGAACTGATCAACCTTGAAGCATGCTGGTTTAAACCTGTACATACTCTACCTCTGGCTGCATGACAGACTCTTTGCCTCTGCAATTTGGAGCTGGATTCGTTGGTGTGAGGTCTGTCCTATGCACTGTAGAATGTTTAGCATCATCCCTGGTCTCTACCCAGTACAAGCTAGAAATACCTTTTCCCAACTTGTAGCAATCAAAAATGTCTCCAGACATTGTTAAGTGTTTTCTGGGGGAAAAAAATCGACCCTGTCTAGCCAAAGGCCCATCCTTCACACCCATTACACTTTGTTAGCACTTTGCATTTTAGGAAAGAGTGATCAAAAGCCTTAACTGTAATACTCAAAAGAATGACCAGCATTTTTTTGATGACTGAAATGTATCCTTTCTCTGGAAGCCCAAAATTCACTTACATTTTTATGGATCTACATTGCAATATGTTACAGAAAATGCAAGGGTGGATTATGTTCATATGAATTTAAAAATGGAAGATTATTATAATGAAACTTAATTTTTTAAAAAATTGGATGTACTTATTATTCTGAGAAAAGTATATGGTCTGGTGATAGTAAATAGATCATCTTTTACTTTCTGCAAGCTGAGCTAGAGGTTAGTAGTAGTTCACATTTATTTTCCTTGCCTTTTTGAACAGGGAGATAAAATATATTGATTAGTAATAAAGTAGTATGAAAGCCTATGGAAAAATAATTCGAGATCTCTGAAAATTTCTCAGGCAAGCTGTTTACTTTCTTCAGTATCCTGCTTGTTTTATTTCTGTGAATTCTGATGATTTTGGTTACTGCATTTTGTATTCCTTATTGCGATTAGAAAAAGCAGGGAAAGAAAGTGGATGGAGACTCCCCTCTTGTTCTCTTCATTTTGTTCTAAGGAGCATTTTTTTTTAAGAAAGGAGGGTGGAGGCAGGGATAGGAGAAGAATGATGTTCTGGGCAAATATCCTTCTTGCTTCGTTTTTGTCCCACGGCCTTTGGTCTTGAACGCTGCCGAAGCCAGTATCTGGGGGCGCAGTCCAGTCTGCCACCTGTTTTTGTAGACCACAAACCAAGAAGGAGTCTTAACATTTTTAAATGGTTAAAGATTTCATGATGTGGTCACACTCCTTCCTCTGCGAATCCAATCATCTCTGGAGGCTTTTATATTACAAGGGCAGAGTTGAATAGTTGCGACAGAAACAGCGTGGCCCACATCGACTGAGATATTTGCTGTCTGAGCCCTTGCAGGAAAAGTTTGCCAATCCCCTTTTTAATGTTGGAGGCAAATAGTGCAGTTAGATCTGTTGAAGCAGAAATAGGTTAATTAAAAACAAACAAAATTATTGTAATCTGGTTATGAGATAAGCATTACTCAAACTTAGTTTATGCTTTGAGAGTGTGGTTTAAAACTCATGTCATCTATGTGTTTCATAGATTTCCAAGCATCCCTGGGGCGCATGTGTGCTAGAGTATGGACGTGCTTGATGTGTTTAATTTGTTTCCCTTCTATCACCTGAAGATTTCTCACTGTGGGACTGCTCTGGGATGGAGGGTTCTAGGGCATGAACTATGCAAAATTGATCCAGTCTCAAGATTGCAAACTGTGACTTTATTGTATTTTGGGTTTTCTGTAATTCACAAGAGGGGCTGAATTCTGAGCCTACTCTGACTGCTTGGATTGGTTAGTCCTGTGGAAGGAGAGGCCAGGTCCATATACTTTCTTTATAAACTGTAGATCTAGGATGGAATTTGGCAGTCCTCTCTGGGACCCTGAGGACTGCTCAACTTGGAGGCAAAGAACCAACTACTGGCATGTCTGCAGGGGCGCTGTGCTACTCTGCTTATCCAAGAGTAATTAATTCCTGCTAATTTTGATCCTTCTTCATGCTTCTTAAAGGTTATGTGTGGCTTTCATCATTCCTTGTGGCACAGGCCACCCTCCCTTGTGTGTCCTCAGACATTTTACTGTTATCATTAAAGCGCAGTACACTTAGCCAGGACAAAATGGGTGTAATGCATCTCATTGACTGGTGGTGCAACTTTTAAGTGTTTTTTTTCCCTCCAATTTTAAAATATATGCATTTGTGCATTTTTCCTATGTAAATAGATTTCTGCACTGGCTTCCTTTGCAGGTGGTTGCCTTTGGAAGTCCAGAGAAATTAAATGCCTTCTGCAAAGGCAGAGCAGGTCCCAAATGGACCCCAATCCCACCAGGGAACCTCATTGTCCTAAGTTAGGAGTCTGGAGAGCTGGGGAATTTGCTGACGAAGTTTTTCTTTTAAATACATGTTTCTTCCAGGACTCATGGCATTTCGTTTTTTGATGGGAAGCTCTTCCTCTTTGGGATGAGGCTGTACTTTGGGGCTGAGGATGTACTTTGCGGCGTTTACTCTCTTTTCCTTACCATGGGTATGGAGGAATGTAGACTTCATGGGTCCTGGCCTTTGTGGTAATGTTTTTACCTGTGGAGCATAAGAGGATGGAACCCCGAGAATATGAATCATTCTCAGAATTATTTTCTACTTAAATAAGTCCTGAATTTGCATTTTTGAATCTAGTGAGGTAGTCATTCTCTTAACAGTCATCAGCACCCCCAGAAAAGTCATAATGTGAAAAATAAGACAGAATTTTGGAGTCCAGAGGGCCCTTCCAGGGTAGGTAATTTAGTCTTTGATTTTTCAGATAAGGACACTGAAGCACATAAACTGGACCTTAGTGGGGTTTTTGTTTGTTTGTTATGGGTTTTTTTTGTTTTGTTTTGTTTTTTGCCCCAGGCCTCATAACTAGTCATGGTGTATCTGGGATATGCTTGCTGGCCTGTAATTCAGTGGCTTTCCTGTAGTACCAGCATGTATTTGAGAACTCACTATGTGCTAGGTACTATGCAAATTGTGATAGACATACCAGATATGTTACTTTGTTTAAAAGAGCTTCTTAGTTATTTGAGGAGACACAACTTCTGTTGAGGAGACACAACTTCTGTTTGTGAAACAATTAGAGACGGTTGAGTGTTACTTAATTACTCATTAAAAGAGTTAATTGTTAAAAGTTAGAACAGTGCCTGACACATGGCAAATGTTCAGAAAATGCTAGTTATTAGCAATGAACAGAGATTTATGGTGTACCTACTATGTACCAGGTGCTGGTGTAGGTTCTGGGGATATAGTAGAGCTAAGAATAAAACAAGAGTCCATGATCTTAATTAATACTCTTTATATAAGGGCAAAGGTCTTAGAGAGAATTCAGAATTAAATTTGTGTAATGGCCTAGCTCAGATTGACCAAAGGATGTGGGACAGAAGCTAGGCTTTTCCGATTGGGTAGAATTTTGATAGGACAAAGAACCTTCTTAGTGTGAAGTACAGTGCTTCCGAAGGCTTGGAGTCATGAAGGAGCCTGGCACCATGAGGAGAGGTGAGGAGATTGCTTTGATTTCTAATCTTCAGTGCTTGTGAAGAGTAGTTGGGAACACACCACAGGTAGTTTGGGATCAGATTGTGAATTGCCCTGAGAGCCGGTGCAAGGAGTTCTGTCTTGGATGGTAGTGAACCACTTGGAGTTATTGAGTATATCAGGAAGCTGCTTGAGAAAAGCATGTTGAAGAATTAATTTCATAGAAAATTTTAGACCTGGAAGGGAGCTAAGAGTATATTCAATCTAGCTTATTCTGGTAGCAGTGTGTAGGAAGACTCAGAAGCAGGAAGGCAGCTGAGAATCTGTTTGAGGTAATACAGACATAAGGCAGTAAATCCCTGTACCAGTATTGAACTGGCTAGAATCAGGAGGAAGAGGAAAAACGCAGAGACATTTTGTAAAAAGAAGCATCCGAGCTTTCTAACAGATTTGATAAAGGGAAATGATGGGTGGTTTGAGGAAAAAAGCTTCTCCCTCCTTTTTCCTTTGAGGCATTTGGAGACTGCTTGTATTATTTGCAGTAGGGGATAGTTTAAAGGATAAGCTGGTTTGGAAAGCCACGTTCAGTTTCATTTATGATGAGGTGGATATGAGTGGAAATAGCCAAGTGTGCTGGGGTGCCAGAGTGAGAGGTCAGGGAAGGGAGGTGCTGACCTGGTGCTCATCAGCGCAGTCCAGACTGAATGCGCTCACTTGGGACGTGGCTTTGTGGGAAGAGAGCAGGGAGCCAAGTAACATTTCTTATAGCCAAAAGCTACGCTTCATAGGTTAAGATTACTGGGTAGCAGATGTTAATAAAATGAAGCAGCTTGTATTCAAGCGGTCAGAAACCAGCTCATTGATCAGCATGCCCAAGAAGATAAGGCTATCATAAGGAAGGATTTCAAAGAAGCCTTTCAGTAGGAAACTAAAAACGGCCCATCTCATCTTTGGTCCAAATTATGGGGCTAAATTATTTTTTTCTGGGTTATAAGAACAAAAGATAGATTACTCTGTGTGTTTACGCCTGTGGTGTGTGTGTGGAGGGGCAGTGGGGAGAGGGAGGAAGAGAGAGAGATTTATTAAAGACCAAAAGGCAACACTCTAAATAGGGAGGGGCCTCATAGCTCAAGGTTGTTCTGAAGAGCAGACAAATTTCTGGGACTATCCCCAAACCGCCTCTTGTTTTTAGTTTTTAGTAAAGAAGAGCCTCTCCCATTTGATTGGTGGCTGACTCCCCACCCCCACCCCAAACTGAAGAAGTAAGAAATGTTTTTGTCTCAGGCCAACTCTTGAAAATTTGTAGGGCCAAATGACAACACTCAAGATGCAAGATATTTCTTGTGACTTTCAGGGGAAATCTAAGCAGTAATTGTTTGAAAGAAAAAAAAAATTGATGAACCCAAGAAATTTGTATCTTTAACTCATCTTTAATAGCTGACAGTATGATATTTAATAGTTTGCTGTTGTATATTCTTTCATGTTACATTGGGCCTTAATGTTGCTTCTGTAGTGTTTACCATGTCCCTTTTGCCCTTGTAAATCAATTGGTTCAGACAGATTTTTATAAAGTCAGTAGGAAAGGATCTGTAAAACTTTAGAATCTTTGGTGCTTGTAAAGAAAAGTAAGGAAATTCAGAATTTATAATGATTCAAGTGGGGCTTGCCTAAACACCTGTCTTTTGTTGGTAAGGAATAGAGGGGCTTATTCAGGGAATGATTACTATAAACAAGATTGAAGGTAGGCTGATTATCTACTTAATACAATCCTGCCTTCAGAGGTTCCCTAGAACCATTTCTGTATGAAAAATGATCTTAGACATGTCAATTGCATTTATTTTAATAGGCTAACACTGTTTAGGTTGATTTGCTTTTTCCATTATCGACAGCTATTCTCTCCTTAAATTAAAATTGCATTTTCCCAAATCACTGTGTAAACATATGTCAATGGAACTTTTATCAGCAGATCCTAAAATATAAGATATACCATTCCTTCATGGAGAATGACTTTAGGTAGTGTAAATGGATTGTGCATAATAACACTAGTGTGCCAAGACAAGCATGTGTCAAAAAATACAAGACAGATTTTCAATATAGACCAGAAGTCTTTGATCGGATGAATACTTGACAGCAATTGTTGCAGTCTAAAAGTGCATCCCATGAACTTGTATGCATGTTCTTGGGTGGGATACAATGTTGACATGTTACCTCAGAGTGCTATGCATTAGAACTAGAAATTACATTAAAAATATGAAATATGTTTTAGAAGAAAAAATAGTGTGGTTTTAGAAAAAGTTGCAAAAAATGTAAAGAAAAGTAATGTTCCATGGAAGTTTGTGAAGTGCTGAATTAAAGAAACAGTTCTATTAGTCAACACCTAATTTGCTTAGTACCACGTAATTGCATTTACTAAATGTATTTGAAAGTATTAAAACTGCATTGTATGAAAATATTTCATAAACATTTTGCGCTACCTAAAAGTCCTTGTCCTAATAATCGTTTTATAAAAGATACCCATTTTGCAGAATTTCACTGTATACAATGGCTGGGTGCCTAAAATGTTGCCTCAACAGGAGGTGGTTTCTCTGCAGCTGTATTGGGCTGGTGTGGGTGAGGACGATATGGTTCCAATCTAAATGAATATCTGGAAACCCATGAGGGTGGATGTCGAGTGGTGTCCTGCAGCGTGGAGAAAGCGCCGGTGACTGGAGCTCTGATCACACTTTTGGAGGTGGTAAAAAGATGACAATTACAAAGATGGGGAAAACCAGTGTGGCCTCTTGTTATTCCAAGTCAGGGCTGGGATCCTCTGCAGTGATTCTAGCAGCTGCAAGTGGTTACCCACGTGTAGCCACGAGTCTTTTGGGTCCCTTACCTGGAGTAAGGGACAGTGAACTTGGAGCCCCAGCTCTTCCCTTTCACAGTCACTTGGCACCCTTGTCATATACCTGCTTCTGAGTAGCTTCTGTTACTGTCACACTTAAGCTTTATGAATGATGATTTTCAGGGCAAAGAGTGCATTGCTCTTGTATTTTGGCAGGGTATTCTGTAATTAAGTATTCTTTGTGCTCATATGGTGAGGGCAGTTTTTTCTTTGAATGGACAAGTGGGAGCACAAACACAATACCTTGGAAGAGATTCAGGCACGGTAATCCTTGCGCCTGGGCAATACCATTGAACGGTCATTTGTAATTGCGGTTTGTGGCTTATTGATAGAGAAGTAGAGTTACACACTTAGCTGTGGCCACAGCCTCAGTTCACACTCTTTCTGGCCTCAGCACTGCACATCTTAAGAAGTGGAGTCACTTGGATGACTTGCCATTTTGTCCAACCAAAATGCCTTCCTGTTAAGTGCCTGAGATCTTACTAAATAGCTGGATTTTTCTGTGTAGTTGCACGAGCAGCTGACTGGCTTGGAACTACTGCAGTAACGGTGACACCCCTGCTGGAAATACAGACTCTCTTTTACCAAATCACTGTTCCTATATTTAGCTTTAATGCAGTGGTTCTCAATTGGGGATATGTGAGGATCGCCTGGTGAGCCTTTTACAATGATAAAAGGCAGATCTGTGCCCTCTCTCTCTAGGTAATTCCATTCGTTCTCACTGCTTTAAATTCATATTTATACTGACCACTCAAGTTTATGTCTTCTCCTGACTTTCAGACTTGCATGTCTGTGACACCACCGTTGAGCTGTCTAATAGTTCCAGAACGGAACCTTTGCCTCTCGCTCCCCTCCTTCTAGGCCAGCATTCCCTGTTTTCCTAAAATACTACCCATAATCCTCCCAGTTCCCTAGCAAAAAAAAAAAAAAAAAAAAAAAAAAATCATCCTCCCAGTTGCCTCAGCAAAACAAACAAACAAAAAAAAACTGTTTTTCTTGCTTTCCTGTCCCCCTACCCCCCTTCCTGTTCATCTGCCCTGTCAGATCCTTTCACACTCCTCCACCTCTGCTGCCTGGGTCCTGGCTACCACGGTGTTTAGCCAGCAAACTGCAGTGACATCTTATTCTACTTGCCTCACCATAGCTCCAGAACAGCTTTAAAACAGTTTTTGTTCATTGACCCTAAAACTGTCTAGGATGAAGATGTGGATGTTTCTTTCCCTGAACAATATTTTTAGCCATAAAGTCTTTTCCTGCCTCCTTTATTCAAAGATAGGTATGTAGCCTTGTTAGAGCAAAACGTGTCCCTGAATAACAGCTTATAAAGGCACGTGGTCTCACCTTCCACTGCTCCATTGCATGGACTCTCTGCTCCTTGGGCTCAGGGCTCTCCGACTGTTCTGATGGGGATTTGGGCAGACTTCTTACAACAGGGACTGCAAATGAAGGGCACTTCCTGAGCTTTATGTAGGTCAACTCTCTGCCAGGTGTGTTTGTTTTCTAATAAACCACAACAAACTTAGTGGCTTAAAACTAGGACAATATATTATCTTACAGTTCTATAGGTAAGAAATTTGAAATGGGTCTTACTTGACTACAGTGAAGGGAGAATCCATTTCATCACCGTTTACAGCTTCTAGAGGCTGCCTGCATTGGTTGCTCAAAGGCCCCCTTCCAGCACTGACGGCACCACTCTGACCTCTTCCTCTTTATTTCTCCTCTGGCTTTGAATCTTTCATCTCCTTCTTTTCCATTATAAGGACCCATGTGGTTATGTTGAAACTACCCAAATATTCTAGGACAGTCTTCCCAGCTCAAAAGCCTTAAGTTAATCACAGCAAAGCCCTTTTGCCATGTAAGGAAGCAGATTCACAGGCTTCAGCAATTAGAACGGGGCCATAATTGGGAGCCCATTATTCTGCCTGCCACATGAGATGCTGTTTAAACTGATTTGTATATGCAGACTATTTTAACACTCATAACCATCCTGTGGGTTAGGTATTATTAGTTATCTCCATTTTACAGATGAGGGAACTGAGGCACAGAGAAATTATGTTACTTCCCCAAGGTTATACAGTCATTGATAGTGGAGCCATAATTCAAATTTGGCTTGGCCTCTGTGGCTGCTCAAGTGTAAGATTCCAGCCAAGACCCCACTGCTGTGGGAGCCCCTCCAGCTGTGCACTTGCACGCTGCCACTAACCTGATGCCAATCACCAGCCTCCCCTGCCTGTGCACACCCAGGAAGAGGCTGTGTAGCCGTGGGAGAGTGTGCCTACAGCCAGGGGCCCTCGCAGCAGCTTGTGGGTCAGGAGGAGGTCCTGTTTTCTGTCACTGACAGGCACCATTGCACCCACCTGCAGCTAGATCCTCCAGCTGTGCACCTGCACACCCCCAGCCTGCCCCTGTCACCAGCCCCCAGTGCCACGTGCCCATGGTAAGACTGAGCAGTCACAGTTGTACACATCCACAACCAGGGCCCCTGCCACTCCCAGTGCACCCACAGCTGGCTCTAGCCATGCTGCCTGCCTTGTGATGCCATGAGTACGTGTGGGTCTGCACCTGGCCCTGCCACTGCACAGGCCTCCACTGCCAAGTGTGTGAACACCTTCAGCTCTGGCCACCACTACTGTCTGCTCTCATACCCAGCCATTGAACCTAGAGGTGCCACTAAGGACTCAAACAGCCCTTGCAGCTACTGCAGACACCCTGCTGAACTCACCAGGGACCGCACATCAATGCTGTGGACTCTAGTGGCCTGAGCCAGAGACATCACACAGCCCCTCAAAACTGATGCAGCCATATACTCCTATACTTGAAGCCCTGCCTTACTAGACCTGGCTCCAGCATGCCCCAACCCATAGGTGGGGGCTTCCCTAACTGAAATCAGTCCGTAAAGTTTGGAAAAGGTGATTGTTTCTTCAATGCACAGGCACCTACACAAGGCTACAGGGATCACAAAGAATCAGAGAAATGTAGTTCCACCAAAGGAATACAGTAAACCTCCAGTAACTACTCCCAAAGAAATGGAGGTGCAGAAATTACCCAACATTATTTGCTGTTATTAAAAATAAAAAATATGGCATAGTATAATATCCTTAGGCATGGGGTGGAGGAATCTGGTACAAAGGTAATTAGGAGAGCTAATGTCTGGTTAACCAGATTATCAGAGGGTACTGGTTTGTGAATGCATGTCACCCTGTGGGAGAGTTGACGGATGACTTGCCAAATGGCTTATTCTCGGCTGCATCTTAGATATTTCACTGAAATGCATGAAGTCAGAGCCATAGGTCCTAAACCTGGCTGATCACCAGAGTCACCTGTGGAGCATTAACATTACAGTTTTGGGGCCCTCCCTGAGATTTCCCTGGGTAGATCCCAGGGATTGGTCATTTGGAGCAGCCTTTCCGATGAGTCTGGTGGTGACTGTCAGAGCCTGTTCACCCAGCCACACCCGCTACACGAAGGGTACTTCAGTGGCAGAATCCACATCCAGAAAAATCCAGATGTGATGGAGCGATATGTTGAATCTAACAAAATTAGATTTAAAGGAGGAAAAAAAGCGTGCATGAAAGATGGTACACGTCTGGAGTTTCAGATATACTCACAGACATGTTGGGGAGAAGTTTTGTTTGCTTTGAACACTGTCAATGGGGGTTATTTTATAAACATGTTATAGTATTTCCTCTGCAGTTCTCTTAATTAGAAACTTGATTTAGTTGAATGAAGATCTTATATCACTACCATGGTAGGAAGGATTCTAGAATTGTCTCAGGGTTGTTTTTTTTTTTTTCCCCAAACTCCTTCTATCCCCAACATCAGTTGAAAAATCATAGCCCATTGAGCCATGGTTGCTGAAGGTAGTGAAATCTGAAAACATTTGATTGGAATGTACAGAATCCATAATCTTTGTCCTAGGAAAGGAGCCACATCTTTTACTCACGAGGTCATGATTGTCACCCTGTGGCCAAACATAGGTCAGTTTCGATATCATTTCCCAAACAGTCCATGAAGCTCATCTTATTATCTAGGATTTTCTCATTCTTTTATTACCGACTTTTTTGGTTATAGTGAAGTTTCTTCCTCTATTTTCTCTCTTTAAAAATTGTTAATTTTATTTTTAATTGTATTATTTTTGGTGTAAGTTTATGTGCCAAAAAATGACATTTAATACTCCTTGTCTTAGAAAAATTGTTGCATCTTGTTTTCTTTCCTTTTTTTTTTTAAATAAATATTTGCAGTCCTGTTGTGTGCCAGGCATCGTGCTAAGCATCAGGGTACAGTGGGGAGTAAAACAGCTGTGGTGCCTGTTCTAAATACGGAGATTTAGTGATGAAGATGGGGACATAATTCATGAATATAGCAGGTGAAAATGCTGTGGAAGAAACAAAATAAGCTGACACAAGAGTATAGCACGAGGAGGCATATTTTAGATAGATTGGCTGGGGAAGTCTCTGCAGAGGGGACATTTGGGGTGAGAGGGGAAGCACTGTATAAATAGAGAACATACACCAGGGTCTTGAGATGAGGTGGGAGGAGCTGGTTTGGAACTGAGATGAGATCAGGGTGGAGCTCAGTTGGAGGAGAGAGAGAAAGATGGGGGTAGGGAGATAGATATACAGATCCTTACTGAGTCCAGTTGGGGTGTTCTAATTTTTTTTTTTAATGTACGAAGAGAAACTAGCTCTGGATTGTAATAAAGGTATTGCATCTGAGTAGGGCATGGTTGAAGGATGTGGGAAATCAATTAAGAGGCTGCTGTACTAGACTAGGAGAGATTGTTGGTGGCTTGGACCGCAGCAGTATCATTTGAGAAGGAGAGAGGGAGACCGATTGACAAGTATTTTGGAGGTGGGATGAAAGAGTTGTAGGTAGGTTGAATGTGTGAGCAGGGTGAGGAAGGAGGAGAAATCAGTTATGCCACCAAGATTTTGGGAGTGGCCAACCAGGTGGAGATTAAAGCTACTTACTAAACACCCGAGGCCTTTAAGATGGCTTTTGAGGGAACATAATCTTTTGGACTTAAGTTTGGAATCCAAGTTGAGAAGTCAGGTAATCATTTGTATATATGAGTCTGTTTTTCAGAGGAGAGTTTTCAGTTGGAGATGTAAATATGGGAGACATCAGTCCAGAAAATGGAATTGAAAGCAAGGAGTGGAGGAGGTAATTTAAGACAGTACAGAGAAGGTGGGAGTCTCAGGAGCTAACCTTGAGAGCCTCCATCATTTAAATACTGGGCAGAGAAGGAGACTGATAAACAATCAGCGGAAGGAAAACCAAGAGCATGTTGTGTTGGGAGCGAGTAAAGGAGATGTTTCAAGGCGGAAGGAGTAGTCCACCGTTCCAAGTGCTCCTAGAGATGATGAGGAAGGTGAGGACGGTGTGTGCTGATCAGGCTTGGTGACATGGTAGCCGGTCAGGGCTTTTCAGGAGCAGTTTTGGTGGAGTGGTAGGCAGATTCTGATTGAAATGGGCAGATGGGGAAATGGGAGTTTGTAAGGAAGGGGGATGTGTAGACTGTTGATGATCTCTGTAGGTCCATGAAGAAGATGGGACCCTTGAAGGGAACTGTGGGACTAAGGGAAGCACTGGAGTTTGATGTATTTTTTTAGGTAGGATATAATAATGTTAAGTTGAATCGTAAGAAATTGGTGACATTTGACTGTTTTTGGCTGACGAGAATGGCCACTTCTTTTGCTGTGACCTTTTATAACATGTTACATTATACTATTGAGGATGAGTTGATTTTAGAAGGGGAGTTTGATGAAACAGTGTTGAAAGGGTTTAACTAGAAGAATACAGCCTTTGAGCAGTTGAGAGAGATGGGTTTGTAGCTCACCAGTGAAGTGTTTGGCTTTGAAGCAGAGAGAGGGGAGGGTACATATTATTTCAGTTGTAAATGGAAAGAAGACTGATGTGCAGATTCAGCCATGCTTGAGTGATCATGGTGATGCGAACCCCAGCAACTAGTGCCTTGTATGGAGTAAATAATTATGTGATAAGTTTTTGGATTTAGTGGTAGATGTACATTGACTTTGTTCATAGGGCTGTGTGGGTACAGATCCTAGTTTGCTTATAGTAGGCTCTAAATTTTCTCTCAAAAGTCTTTGCTAGCAGTGATATTTTTGCTCAGTTTTTCTCTTTCATCAAGAGCCAACTAAATCAAATATCATGACCTCCTTCCTCTCTCCTTGGCAGTGCAACACTGTGACCTCCCTGTAGAACTGATTAGCAAATCACAGAACACAGTGGTTTTCTCACAAGCGATTTTCTTGCCCTACAGAAAATTGTCTTAGTATTACCATCAGTATTCTTTGACTTGTCAGCATAATTGAAACATTATCTATGATTTCTGTTACTTTAATGCGGACTACAAGTGCATCTTTTTAAGGTCATAGCACTTTTCTCTGTCGCGTGTACAGAGTTTGCTTATGGAGGTGTGTGTATTTCAAGAATTTCAGCTGTTTGGTGGGAGACTTTATTCCACTGCATAATGGAGTTTAAAAAATGATTTTCATTAGACCATTATACTAACATATCCCTAGGCCACAATTTCCTCCATGAGCTTATTAATTCAGTACAAAATTCCAGGTACTGATCATTAATTGTATCTTTAAAGCTACAATGAGATTGAAAGTCATCTTTAATGCCTGCAGGATCCTTTTTCATGAACCATCCATTGCCCCTAATGTTTGTTTTGAGTAGTACTCTCATCCATGGATTATGGGACCAGGTCAATGTGTTTTTTCAGTGTGTTCTTGTTAAGCTCTAGGCAGCTTTGCTGCATCTGTGGCTCCAAAATTACCTTTTCCTGAAAGTACAGAAAGATCTGGAGAAACATGGACACCCATGTATTAACTTACACACTCTAAGTGTCTGATAAAACACATGGCATCTTTAAAAGCTCTGATGCAGGCGTTTTAGACTAAGCTAAGGTTTTATTTTATAGAGATGTGTAGCTTTACTGCAGCAAGACGAGTCAACATGTTCTAACTCTGCTTGGAATCAGAGGAACTTGATTTACTGTTGTTACCTGCTGTGGTAGAAATTACAAGCATCACTGAAGTAGGCTTGTATCTTTAGTGTTGGAAATATTCAGCAGAATTCATCAGAAGTGATTTAAAAAAGCCATGGTCTGTGGTGTTGTGATAATGAGTGGAGAACAGGTTTCCCTGTATTTCAGGCAGCCTTTGTTTGATAGCATGTCTGTTTAGGAAAATACATCCAGATTAGTCACTGTGTACCCAAGTCTCAGGTATGTTCAGTTTCCTTGGGTGAACTTTGGGTTATGCCAAGGGGTCCCCTCTGGCCTTTCCACTGAAAACCAGTCAACCAATATCTGTGTGTGCCTGTAAAGAAAGATTTGTAGTATAATGCTGCTCAACAGCTTTGCTGACCTGCAGTCTGCATGGTTCAACTGACTCCTCTTCAGCTAGTGTCGCACTGATCATCAGGGTTCCTTTGCTCTGCCATTTCTAGTCATGAACTGATCCGTATTTTTTTCTTGCTTTTTTCTAGGGGAAATGGGGCTTGTCTTGCAGGATTAGTTCTTTGCTAAGACCTTGTACCTCCTGCTTCTCTATACACTGATGAACAGACTTCAGAGTTCTCCCTTGTAAAGACATGGTGCCCCACCCTAGGGGTGACAGTTGCCTTAAAGGACTACAGTTCTTACCTGCAGGGGCTATTTCTATGCCTTGTGTCTAAGAAGAGAGGCCTGTGAGAGCATCTTTCAGGTCTGAGGAGGTACACGGCCATCTGGTGCTCCTGGTCTCTCCAATGTCAAGGCTTTGAGTATTCATCCCCAGTGTCGTCTCTACCCCTCACCTCCTCCTAATTTGCTTCTCATTTTGGCTACTGTTTTGTTTTTCTCTTATTCCGAAATATCTCCCCTAGTCCTTCAGACTTCTGTGAGCTCTCACAGTTTGCTGCAGTGGCTTTCTCCTGGTAGGTAATTTCCTCCCTCCCTTACTGAACTGGCCTGTACCTGGGAGTAGAATCTTTCTTTCTCTTGGCCTCCCCATTACAAAATCAACAACCACTCATAACAGACTAAAGAGATAAATACCCATAACCAGTTTTTACCATCTTGATTGCAGCCTTCCATGTGGACTTTTTTTCAAAAGGGGATCATGTCATACATACTATTTTTTTCATAAATACTACTTTAAAACTGCTTTTTCTTCACTTTCTCCTGAAGTTACCTCCCCAAATATTTCTAATTCATTTAAAGTTTTTGTATTTCTAAATTTTTAACGACTGAAAACAACTCTATGATGTTAGATGCACCATTTAGACATTTAGGTTTTCTCTTCTTCCTTCCTCCCTCGTGTCTTTCTGTTATTTACTGGTGTTAGAATTTTTGTTTCTGGGTGTCCAGAGTTGTTTGTTTACTGTGCATAGAGTTCTTTTATTAAACGTTAGTGCGGACTTTTTGAGGGCGTGGAGCAGGCTATTGCTGTCGCTGTGGCAGAAACGACAGTGTTGCCTTGGGTGCTCGTACCCTTATCTAATGCACATCTGTCTTTCCAGCGTGCAGCATTGTGCCTGGTACAGTGGGTGTTCACTAAAGAATTACTGTTGAGCTGAAGAAATGTGAGGGCCATGTGACAAATATATAAGTACTGTGTATTTGGGACCTAGGCTATAGGAGTGAACAAGACTAAGATTGTCATTGCTCTCATGAGTTAGGTTGTTACTCAAGATTGCAAGAATGGTGTTTAGAGACAGCAGACCTTTTCATGTGAGGATCAATGAAAAAACCTAAAAGTCACACGGTCTAGTAGAAGCAATCTAAATGACTTAACAGTGTGGTGATTTGGAGTATGTTCACCCCGATCTTTTTCATATGTGGCTAATTAAGTGCTGGTTTTTCTATAGATGATAGTTTTTATTTAGGATTATTCACTAGTGTTACTGATTAAGATGGAATGATCTTTTCTCCAGTTCATACTTTTTTTCACTCTTACAAGGAACTCGAATCAATTATACTTAAATTTAAAATTTCATACCTGAATAGATTATGGTGTTCTACTTAGTGATTTTAGAGACCCAGAGGTCTTTTAGGGCTGGGTTTGGGGTAATAGGAAATATATCCCCAAATATTTATGGTCTTTCTGTCGCACATTTTAAAATATGATTAAGCAAAGATTGCAGTCCTGGAGAAGATTTTCTGCTGTAAATTGGTGTAAATTTTAACCCTGCCAGCTGTTCATGCTTTCTGTGATCCCACTTATAAAAGTGGAAAGTGAAGGGTGAGTGGCTGCCCTCTTGGGCAGGCATGTAGTTTTAAAAAAAAAATGTGTCTCAACAGAGCTGTATTAGAGTTTCATATAGCTGCCTTTTTCTTTTTTATCGTAGGGCCAACTTTCTATGTTGCAAGAAAAAATAGACCATTTGGAACGTTTGCTAGCCGAGAATAATGAGATCATCTCAAATATTAGAGACTCGGTCATCAATCTGAGTGAGTCTGTGGAGGATGGTCCAAAAACTTCACAAGGCAATTTCAGCCAAGGTGCTGGCTCACCTCTCCTGCCGTCAAAACAGTTTTCTCTCTCAGTTGACTCTGAAGACTGTCTGTTTGCTTCACAAAGTGGAAGTCAGAGTTCAGATGTGCAGGTAATGTATACATTCGTGAATAATCACTGGGTTTTGATTTGTTTTTGTCTTTATTTTTTTTAGATTTGATCTGGTATCTCTTCCAACTTAGTTACTAAGTTCTGGATTCTAGTTTCTATTTTTGTAAAGTAATTTGATTAGTCACATGATCATTAATGTTCTTTTTAGTGATAAAATTCTGTTATTCTGTGTTTCTCCTAAATTTTCTTATTTTGTACTTTGTGACTGTGGCTTTTTCTGTATGCTTTTTAGGTCTTATTTTCTGTAATAGTTGAGATGTTTAGAGATTTAAATTTAATCAAAGAGATTTTTTTTAACCTTTGGAGAGTACAAGAGATGCCCTACTCATACTTTGTATCTGTTATACATTATAGGTTTCACACAGTGTAAGGTTAGATTCTTTTTTACTGAATATCCCTTTGTAAGATGGAAGGGGAATATTCTAGAACTGTGCTGCCGAGTGTGGAAGCTGCTGTCCACCTCAAATGTGGCTAGTTTGTGTTGAGATGTGCTCTAATATACACACAAAGTATTGAAGATTTAGTATGAAGAAAAGAATGTAAAATATCTTTCTCATTTTTCTATTAATTATGTGTTGAGATGGTAATATTTGGAATATATTGGCTTAAATAAAATATCAAAATTAATTTCACCTATTTCATTTTACTAGAAAATTTAAAAGTATGCATTTAGCTTGCATTATATTTCTCTTGGATAGTGCTGTTCTAGAGGGTGGTGGAGTTGAAGAAAGGACTTCTACCTTTCTTAAACTTTGAATGTGTCTCCCATCTTTGCTCTGTTTTGCAAAGTAGCAGAGAGCTGTGTTTAACATTGTACTTTAGACTGGAAACTGGAACTTGCTGATAGGACCTAAAGGGTAAATATTTTAAAGTTGGATGAAAGATGTTGGCTCTGGCCTTTCTTCAGAGTAGAAGTTTTCATTAGCAGGGGACATAATATGATCTCGAGGCCAAGGCTCACAGGTCAAGTCAGAAGCTGGGGACAGTGGCACTGGCTAGGCCGTGAGCCTCCAGCCTCATCAGCTAGTGTGTGGCCAGCTTCAGGTGGGATCAGAATCCTGTGCTTTGAAGGGATATCTATTTCTGTGAGGCTTGGCTTTGTTTAGGCTTTAATTAAGCACCTTTTTAAAGGGAAATGATAAAACTTTTTTTTTTTTTTTAAATCTAAATCTGAGCCAGACAGAAAGGACCTGCAGAGCAATCATGGAAGTCAGTGAGGCAGCAGGGACCTGGGAGCTGCAGAGCCAAAGAAAGAACTGGAAGGGATAGCAGAGACTGCTCACACGTGCTCTTGTCCAGCTGGTTGCCAAGGATTTGTTCTCTTCCTTGGGAACATTTTATCTAAATTATGAATTTTGAAGTGAAAGATATGTTATTGTCTTAAAATACTTTATATTCACTTTTATATAATTTGCTTGTTATCTTTAAATTTTTTGTAACTCACAGATTAATTAGGATGTAATTTTTTAGATAATTTAAATTTTACCAAAGAAGTGTTATGTTCTTTGTCACACTTAGTACTATAGAGAGTATGAAAAATAAGTTTTTAGGTTTGTTTGGTTTTGTTTCTTTGTAATACTTTTTTCTTTTGTGTCCAAATAAATTATTATCTAGAAAGAATACGACATTGGAAACTTGGAAAACATTTGAACACTTAAAAGCTAAATCTTAATTTTAAAAGATTCTTCCATTTTAAACCTAGTTGACCCTGTTATAGTTTTATTTTTAGAATAAAAAATGTAAACATACATAGGCTAAATTAAAGAATAGCTGTAGCTCCATTTCCATTCAGATACAGATTTTAAAATATGAGAGACTGAATATAAAATTAAGACAAAGTAAAAAATAATTTCAGTACTGTTTGAAAATGCTAAATATTTGATCATAATGAAAAAAATTTTGTTTGATGTTCAGTTCCTATCATTTTCTATTGTATTAAAGTAAAGCAGGGGAAGAGGAATTGAATGAAATTATTTTGTATTAGAGGCAGAGGGAGAAGGGACTGTTTATCAAGTTAGTTATAATAGAAGTAGAATTTTAACCCTTTAATGGTGATTAAATGTTTTCTGCCTTAAACTCTTTAATATCTACAGAAATCGTTTTATCTTTTAAAATATGTAAACAGTACAGCAGTGAGTAGTTTTGAGCAAGTATTTCCAACATTACGTTTAAATTAATAGTGGTTGTACATGACTAAACTTAACTTTGTGTGTGTGTTCTTTATATTTTTAGATGTTGGATGTTTACAGTCTAATTCCTTTTGACAATCCAGATGGTGGAGTTTGGAAGCAAGGATTTGACATTACTTATAAATCTGATGAATGGGACGCTAAGCCCCTTCAAGTCTTTGTGGTGCCTCATTCCCATAACGACCCAGGTAAAGTTTGCACTTCAGAAAACCTAGAGGTTCATTGTAAATCAACTGTACTTCAATAAAAAATAAATAGATAAAAAAAAGAGCAAACCCAGAAAAAAAAAACCCTACAAACAATAACAAAATCACTAGAGCTTAATAAGCCCTTGTAGGCACAGAGTATTTTAATGAGAATCTAGTATAATCCACTTCTCAACTTTTTGTGACATTGTTCTCTGACTTTTAACAGTAACATATTTCTTTTATATGTCATTGTATTTTGAGTTCTCATTTTATCAATTTATTGGCCATTCAAAGATAGTACTTGTACAGTGTGAAATAGGAGTATTTCACAAGAAGGAAAGTTGTAGCTTTGGGAGATGAAAAGTTGCAAGCTTTTATGGTAAGGTACTGAGAGTTCATTATAGTTACTTCTTATGTGTTGTGTGGGAGAATGATTTCAGGTCTGTAAACTCTACATTAGCAAATGCAGAGTGCTCATGGGAAAGTTTGTATCTTTCAAATGTAGAAACAGAGCCTTGGTGTCAAGCAGACATGAGTGTGAGTCCCAGTCCCAACAGTGTTAGACAAATTTAGGCCAGTTACTTACTCTGAGAGTAAGTTTTTTCCCAGGCAGAATCAGGATAAAGTATTTACTTCATAGGGTGAAATATTAAAGGCATGTTGCATGGCCCCAAATTAACTGCTACCATTATCATTAATGTTACTGTTCTTTCATGTGATAACTTTTGTTACTTACTGGGGACAGAGATTTTTCCCCCAAGGTAAAGGGAAATTGCTGAAATTATGATGGGAAATATGATTCAGTGTTTATCCTTGTTAGTGTGAGTACACAGCACAGAGTAAATGCCCAGTGAATTAATTTGCAGGGTTCTTTTTGGAATGTACTTCCAAAGACTTCTTTAGGAACTGACTTATGCTTCTATTCATTATTTTTCTCTATTTCACCATATTCTTTGAAGGTTTTTTTCTTCAGTCTTAACATTCAATTTTGTCATACTTATATTCTTTCTCACTAGTTTATTGTTACATATTTCTTTCTGTTTCTAAGACAATAGAACTTTTTGCTTTATGTCTGGACATATGATTTGGTGAAGTTTTGAGTGTGTGTGTGTGTGTGTGTGTGCTGCTTTTGTGTGTGAGAAATAGTGTGGGAGGTACATCTTGGATGCTGAAATGTTTAAATTTTCAGTACACTTCAATATTTAGTATGCACAGAGGTATAATATATATGAAGTCAATATTGTCCTAGAAATTTGTGATGAGCTGTTACCACACGTCAGCTTCTGGCTTGGTTTCCCTTGGTTTCTATCTTTGGTCTTAATGTCTTTATCTTTTCCTACACATTCCTATTAGCCTTATTAACTTTTCCTCTTGTATGTTTCACATCATCTTCCTCCTTAATCTTAGCCTTTCCCTTCAAATCTAAACTCAGGATGGTTGGACATTGTGGAAAACTGCAAAGATTTGGAGCCAGGCAGGATGAGGCAGACCTCCTGGTGTCCTTGGGCATGTTCATTTGTATATCTGTAAAGTGGAGTCATATAGGTAGAGTAGCATCTTAAGCAAGAATTAGTTATAAAGTAAGTACAAATGGTGATAAAAATCACATCTAATGAAAATTCCTTTTGCTGTTTATCCACTTGAGCACCAGTTAAATAGTACATTTGCATTTTAGGCGTGTGGATGAAAAATATATATCTTTGTTTATATATGGACTCAGTGAGGGGAGGTGCTCGCTCTTGGGATCTGAGACTGCCTGTTGGACTGCAGATTTTTTTTTTCTAAAACTCTCATTTACTCTGAACTGTTTCCTCAATGAGTGATCAGGTGGCAAAGCTTCTTGTACTATTTAAATTGTTCTCTCCTCTTTTTTCTGCCAATCATGTGTAGTTTAATTCTTGCTATTTAATTGGGTGTCTGATGTGATTCCATTGTATAGTATTCCTTGTAGATTTATAAATACACTTAGCAGTGTGTTTTACAAGTCCTCCTAATGTGAACCCATCGCTCTTCCTTTTTGATTTTTTGAATACCTTTATTATCCTTTCCCCTTTTCTGCCATCCTCAATTTCTCTCGATCTCATTTCTTGTTATTCTATAACATGGGCCCTTAACTGAAATAATAAAATTTGTAGTTTACCAGGCAGCATGCCAAATGTTTTCTAAACATCTAATGCTCACAATAACTTTTGAAGGTTAGTGTCATTATTCATGCTGAAGGTGTACCAACTTGCCAAGGTTACACAGGTAGTAAGTGACACCAAAATACTTCCCTGTTCGTTTACTTGAATCTCCCACCCAAATAAACGCCAGTGACAGAGACCATGTGTTTCTTGTTATACTCTGTCCTGATTTCCTAGCCTGACACTTGACATAGAGTAATTGCTAAATATATGTAAGGCCTTCACTGCCCTGTCTCTGTGCCCCTGCATGTATCTCACACTGTACACACACACACACACACACACACACACACACACACACACACACACACACACACTTGCATTTAGGCACAGATATAAACTTTTGTTTGGTCTCTTCATTAGAATTGAAGCTCAGTGAGGGCTCGAACTTTATCTTAATAACCACAGGGTTGCTGGTACCTTGAACAGTAACCAGCGCATAGTACAGACTCATTTAGTTAAATAAGTCAGTGAATGAAAGAATCTGACTCAGCAGACTCATATGAAAAGGATGACTTATTCCTCTGCCTGCACTTTTCTTTAACTTTCTGCCTTCCCTTCCTCCTGTTGTCTACTTCTCTTCCTTTAAAAAATATCATATGTAAAATGAACTTTGTAATCTTAAATACCAACAACAGACATGCTATTAAGCTCTTAAAGGGCAGGCATTGCCTCTGCCTTTTAGACTTTGTTTGCATTAAGGTTTCTTTTGCAGTTAGTATGTTGTTCTGTGAGAAGACATTCCTCATAACTGTTCCTGGCTGTAATAAATGAATCTGTCTGTTGGTATCCTAGCAACCATGGTTGAATCTTTTTGTCTTAGTGAGAGATGTTAATGACCCTTACCCTCAGGCCCTTCTCCACTTGAGTCAAAAATAATGGTCAGAAACAGACCTTTTAAAACAAAAGTGATTTTTGCTGTCAAGCAAAATGCTAGAGAAAAGAACCCATGGACTTTTCTTAATAAATTTTCACTGCTCCTTAACAAAAGTAGAATTTAGGTAAACTAAATTATTCTTTGAAAAACTGAACCATTCAGATCATGAAAAACCACTCTTGGTGCAGGAAAAGAGGTAAGTATGTGCACATACGTTCTAAGTCAAAATGTGACTCTGTGATGAGAAATCTTTGTGTAATATTCCTAAATGAATGTGCAGTTAGGCAATTTACTTTCTAAATGAGATTTATAGAGATTTGTTTGCATTTTCTGAAACAACAGTTTAAAACAAACTTTAGCTCAGTTTATCAGTGTTTGTTGGGGATAGAAATATTTGAAATAAATTTTTAAAAGATTCCTGTATTTAGTCATCTAAAGAATTATGTTGCTGCATTTTTTATATATGGAGATATTTTTCTTTTTGAACCAAATTGGAAAGGTAAATTTCAAATTATATGTGTATTTTAATAAAATTCCTAATTATGTCCTCTTCCAGTCCAGAAGGACGTGTAACAGTTATCGTACAGTATTTTATACAAGTTAAAGTTGGAAAGGAATTATCAAGTAAATGTTGATAACTTTGTACTGTTATGCTTTTGAAAAGTTTTGAATCATCGACCATGAAATTAAATGTTAGTTGATTGATACGTGTTCATGTCGTATTTAATAAGCTGATTAAAACACAATTACAGCACCTTTGTATCTACAATCTTAATTCGTTGCTTCCCACTAAAGTGCTGAAATATTTAGTTAATTTTCCTTTAAAAGAATCGCAGCGTGTAGAGAGAAGATAAGGTATACTAAATGGAAAATTGGACAGCATATTGTTAGTTAAGCAATTTGTAAAATGAACAGTAGAAAATAATACCCCATGTAGTATGACTCCAAAACAGAAGTAAGACCTATGCCTAAGAGCCACACTAGAAAATAATTTTCTTCTTTGCGCTTTCATTTCTTTTGTAGAATTTTTATGGACTCAAATAAATGATTAGGATTTTTCAGTCTTTTTTTTTTTTTTGAAAATTAAGAGAACAGATTTTTGCATTTAGTATAGTATAATTTGAAATGAGTTTATGTATCCTTATTCTTAAAAAGTTTGTGAAAAAGAACAAATACATGTGAGGAGAGCACAGTGTAATGTTATTTTAAAGCTTTTCTGTTCAAATGTTGTTCAGCACAGTCAAAAGAAAACAGCCCTGGTCAGCCCTGGTTGAGTAATGCCTGTGAGGGGGAAAGGCAGTGGGGACAGAACGCTGGCTGCCAGGGGAGCCTGCCTGCAGGGTGGAACAAGGTGGTCAGGAGAGGGAAGGGTTTGTATGTGGGCACAGTGTGGGGAGTACTTTTTTCTATTTGTTATTGAAGGATAAAGTGAGTGCTTTGGTTTTGGCCGCTGGACAGGAAGTTTGAATTTCTGGAGCTAAGACAGTATGACGGACAGATTGGCACTCGTTGCCTGTCCTGCCTCAGGGTACGTCGGGTGTGTGCTACTTCGTGTAGTCCGTTCTGCAGCCCCTGAAGAGTGGTAAATTAAACCCCACTACCAGGTGAAGGCAGTGAAGCTAAAGTAGGTATAGTAATTTGTTTAAGTTCAGTCAGTCATAAATTGGCAGAGGATGGGGAATTGGAGCTCAGATTTGCCTGATTCTTAGATCCATGTTCTTTCCACTTACTATACTGCTTCTCAAGATACTTTAGTGAGTTCAAATGATGCTGGTACTTCTTCCTTCTTGCTTTATAGGCATTAGCTAATTTAGCACACTTACTTGAACTTTGGGTTGTTAATAGGGTTGCCAAATACAGCTGGAAAAAAAAAACTGAGCTGCACAGTTAAATTTAAATTTCCAATAATGAATAATTTTTTTACATGTGTCCCAAATATCATATGGGATGTACTTATACTGAACATTTATTCATTATTTATCTGAAGTTCAAATTTAACTTGGTATCCTGTATTCTATCTGGCAATCTTAATTGTTAAGAAGTTGTGGCATTTAAGAATTAAATATTTAGCATTGTCTTAAGAGATCTGTAGAATTCGTGTATTGGTCCCTTTTATAGAGGGAAAAAAAATCTAATTGTTTGGGCTTTGCCTGGACTGTAATCCTTAGGAGCACATATGTCAGGTAGCATCTGAGAGATGTAGGTGATCATTAAATATGGCCCACCTCCCCTATTTTGAATACTTTTTTCTGTCCTCAATCCTGGGTGCTTCAGAACTCATCAGTACCCTGATTATACAAATAATTACTAGTACTGTGGGAATTTACTGTGTTCCAGGCACTGTTACAGGTACTTTACATATGATGAGTCCATCACTCCTCTCAGCAATTTTATTACAGAAATCCTGCTTTTACCCTTATTTCAAAGATGAGAAAACTAAGACAGAAAGAGGATAAGTGATGTGTTTGTGGCAGGGTTGGGTTTGGACACAAGCTTTCTTGCTCTGGAATCAGGACTTGTGACCATTATTTATACTGCCTCTTACAAGTCATACTTTTGAAACCACAGGAGAGCTTCTAGGAAGAAAGTCTTTTAAATTTTTCCAAGCCAAATGCCATCTACTTTAGTATTATTAATCATATAAAACATTGTATAAACTATCTTCCTGAAGTAGATACTTCACTGCACTGTTTCCTATCCTTTTTTTCTTGTCTTTTCCTTATTAAAATGAATGTCTTTGTCCTTAAATACTGCATTAGTACATGAGATGGTGAGTGGTTTTCCGCACTGTCACACATTTTACAATTAGAAAGTGATTTAGGTGCAATATTTTTCAGCTTTTAAAAATCGTTTCTTCTAGAAACTTTGGTAATTTGCCTAGTATTGGCTTAATCCTAAGGCCAAGTAAGTGGATTCCACATATCCTGAGACTAATGCCTCAAAGAAAGTCACTTTTTTTTTTACTTCTAATGATGTCTCTCATATTATAGACACTTTCTATTATTTCACGCAACCAAGTCCATTTGGGAAAGACATATTAGACCTGAAGTGTCCTCATCCAGTGTGAATAGATACTCATGGATGAAATTCTTAACAAGGGAGGGAAGTAATGTTAGCAGATTTAGACAATATTTTGGAGGTTGATCTCACAGTTGCAGGTATCAGGTATCAAGGTATGCAGCCCTTTTAAAGGGCATTTAGAAAAGCAGTGCAGTTAGGGGTCACATTTGGCTGTTATAGACATAACAGCTTCAGGGTGAACAAAACCCCAGCTGTCCTAATAGTAATGCAAATGGGTTCTTGTGGCGTGATACAGAATTTCCAGTGACAACATCTTACGTGGGTTCAAAAAATACTGTATCTCAAACAACTTAATGGAAGTGAAGCTGATATGCTTTGAAAACTATTAGCTGACACTGAATCACCTGGAAGAAAGGTTAGGTTTTTTTTTTTTGAAACCTGAGTTCAAAAGCATTTAGAGGAATCAGCAGGTTTCTAGGTTTCCAAAGACTCAGCTCATCTTCGACTCTACTGTCTTCTGGAAACTTAGGTTAGTTACTAAATTCACTTCATTTTGCCATCTTGGCCTCTTATTCTCCTTTGTCTGTTTCCGCTGCAATCTGTTACCATTTTTTAGCAGAATTATTATCATGTTTTCATTTCCTGTTTTTCTCATACTTTACCTTGTTAGTCTACCCTTTACACTCACAGTATAGTTATTTTTGAAAACAGAGCTCAGAAAACCTTAACTTCCTTATTCCTAAGTTTTGGTAAGAAATAAGAATCCTTTAGGAGTTTTTCAGTGATCTGACCCCCCCACTTCTATTTTTTCACCATACTCCACCATGTAAGCTGCAGTGCAGTCATACTCAGCTGCAGTCTGCTCCCTGAAATTGACACATAATTTCATGGCTTAGTGTTTTTTCCATATGCTCTTCCCTCTATTTGGAACTGCCACCTTTTCTCTCTAACCAGATGATGTCTAATCTAAGAATCTCTCTCCTGTCCTTCTGGTAGGAATTTACCATTTCTTTATTCCCATGGCATTTGGTTCATATTTTCACTGTAGAATCTGTTTTCATTTAGCTTAGCTTTATTGCTTGCCCTTATTAGATGCTTGGTTTGTGTTGGAATGAATAAACCAGAACAGAACATTAATTAAAACTCTTTCACAGTTTATCGGGGGGAATAATAAGCTTACTTCATAATAGAAACGTTGGAATTAAAATTAATCAGCATGTGAGTTATGGTAATACCAATTAAAATTGTATGTGACCCCTTCCTCAAGTGTAAGATTGGATATTGCAGTCAAATATTGAAGGGTTTGACAAATGATGGAAGAAACCTGTTGATCTTTGTTGATACAGAGTAACTTACTAAAACAAAGGAGGTTTCTTTTTAATGAACTCTGTATTTATTTTAAAATTTGAGATTATGTTAAAATGAAAATATCTTGAAGCTTAGGTTGTATTTTTTTAAAATGTTTTTTACCTGGGTATAATTGTATTTTGATTCAGAATCTTTTTATGTTTTCTTAAAAATTGGTACTTTAACTTTTGAGTGGAATTAATGTACTCATTAAAAAATCATTATTGTAGCAGTTAAAACCATAGCAGTGTAACAATGACTTGAGGGCCAAGCCTTCTTCTGGATGTATGTTTTAAATCATCTTGGGGATGACAGAGCCTTTTGAAGTATAAAATAGAAACTTAAAGATATGGTTCAAAGATTATTAGGTTAGTATCGGAACAGCCCGTGAACGTGGTAGAGCTAACAGTATGTGGTATCTTTTACCTTTCGTTTCTAGTTGAAGTAGCAAATTTGCCTTTTTACTCCACATGCCTTTTTTTTTTTTTTTTCCAGTCCTTTTGGCCATTTACTTCATTAATCTATCAGGTACTTACTGAACTCTTGCTGTCATAGACTTTGTACCAGGTGCCAGATTCTTGAGAATTGACTGGTTTGAAGTTCAGGTTGTATGTAGCAGGTATTTAGACTTGCTTCTAAAATTTGCAGGACCTGGGGCAAAAGTACACGGAGGCCCTCAGATGCTATGTCTAAACATTTAAACATTAAAAATGAAACTAATACATTTCCAAATAAAATGAATCCTTTCCTTCCACATGGAGAAGTAGCTCAGTGAAACGGCAGGCCCAGGGTGGGTTAGGTTGCTCGGGCTTCAGACACACTGAAGCACTGAAATGTGCTGGTGTGTGTGGAGGGGAGCCAGCCTGTAGACAGCAGAGCGTCCTCTCCTTTCAGACCCAGCCCTGTCCTAGCACGGGAGGGATCTTCTTGCAGACATCCCTGCACTCTTCCCACACTCCTGCAAACTTCAGTCCCTTGGCCACTGCCCAGGCTGGGGAGTTCACCACCTACAAGTTAACTACCTTGACAGGAAAGGCCATATAGAAGTCTCTAGAAGCTGGCTTGGGGATGTTCAGACACAGACTTCTGGGTCCCAGGGACTCAGAAGGGCAGGGCAGGGCAGGCGCTGGGTGGGCATGTTCTTCGCCCTGTGGATTTATCATGTGGGATGGGATGTGGTCAGACGAAGAATGGGGGGATCCCTCCAGAGTCCAGTGCTCAGAGTGGGACACTCCTGCCCAGGTCCTAAGGGTGGTGCTGTGTATGCCCTTGAACCAAATAATACTATGTTCCTTAAGAGGATGAGATCTCCACAAAGTCTGTAGATTGTGAAGCTAAATCAAGGGTCCAAATTAAGAAAAAAAAAAAGAAATGTGTTTTATCAATGAGCAGTTAGTAGGTGCTTAATTGTTCATACACATTAAAGATAAGCAATAAGTTTTCAACTTTATTTACATTTTAGAACTTACATTTTTATGATATAATAGTGATAAGTGAATTTGGAATTATATCTGCTATATAGAACTTCTATTTACTCTTTATTTTTTAAAATTTCCCCACTTACTTGACATAGTGATTAGCTGAATTATGAGTGATAGTGTTGTTAGAGTGAAAAAGAATAAAGGTATTCTTAATGCTGTTCTAAGGCTGTGAATTGACCGCTTAAGAACATCAGTTTGCCGCTTAATGTCCTGAGATTATTAAATCAAGAAGTAGGAATATGATTTTATGTCACAAAAATTCATCCCATACAACTTTTTATAAAATACTATCTTTGTGATTGGTCTCATGTTAATATACAATTGGAGTTTTATAGTAATTTGGAGAAAGAAAGAGCCAATTCAGTGTAAAAGGGAATACTTGATTACTCTATTGTATAAGAGCAATAAAAGCTAATTTACTGTTATATTACTCAATATTGAAAGCTGCAAGAGGCTATCTTTCAGTTCATTCTTCATTAATTGTGCTTTACTGTAGTGATATTAGTATCTATTATAGATGAGTTTTATGGAAGGCTTTTAAGTTGACATCTCTGAGCTTGTGTTTTGGCTCACGTAAATATCTTTGACATATTTTCTGCATGATTGTTGAAGGGCGAATGGAGTGTTGAAGGCAAAATGGATTAGTCAATCACTGTGATTCCTCTATGAAAACTCCTGTGATAAACTATTCTTTGAAATGGTCCGACTTCATAACAAAGTGTAACTGATGAAAATAAATAATTGTACTTTAAAAAAATCCCTTTCTTTTATTGATCTTCATAAGGACCATTTCTTCTAAATTTGCCTTTTATGCTTGAAGTCTAGTTTATTATTACTAAGTTAATTTTGGAGACATTCCACTGTTCTTACTTATTTTCTTTAATTGAGTTATTAGCCGAATAATTAGGGATTAATTTTGGTCTTTGTTAAAATTTAGGTAGAAGGTATATGTAATGTCTTAGGGATAACAGTTCTAATAGAGCCATTTAAATAATTTACATGGCTCTTATTGCATATATATAATAGCACAGTACAAAAATAGATGTTACATACATTTGATTTCAACTGAGTCTTGCAATACAGAGATAGGTGTATATTAGGCATTATGATGGTACTTGGCAGATTCTCTCCACATTGTGATCTTTATTTTTTGGATAGTAATAACACATTTTTTTTCTAGTGATGTATTAGTTTGCTAGGGCTGCCTTAATAAAGTACCACAGATGGGGTAGCTTAAACAACAGAAAATTATTCCCTTACAGTTCTGGAGGCTAAAAGTCCAAAATCAAGGTGTCTCAAGGGTTTGTTTCTTCTGAGGGCCTCTTGTCTTAGCTTGTAGGTGACCATTCTTCTTCCATTGTCTTCACATGGTCTTCCCTCTGTGTGTGTCTGTGTCCCAAACTGCCTCTTCTAATGAGGACATACATGGTACCTTAGAGATATTGCAGGTTTGGTTTCCAGACCCCTGCAATAAAGTGAGTCACACAAATTTTTTGGTTTCCCAGTGCATATAAAAATTGTGTTTACACTATACTGTAGTCAAAGTGTGCAATAACATTATGTATAAAAAAAGACAATATACAGACCTTAATTAAAGATGCTTTATTGCTAAAAGGTGCTAACCATCATCTGAGTCTTCCTTGTAATCTCTTTGCTGGTGGAGGGTCTTGCCTCAATATTGATGGCTGCTGAGTGATCACAGTGTTGGTTGCTGAAGGCTGAAGTAGTTGTGTCAGTTTCCTAAAACAAAATGACAATGAAGTTTGCTGTATCAATTGACTCTTCCTCTCATGGATAATTTCTCTGTAGCATGCAATGCTATTTGATAGCACTTTGCCCACAGTAGGACTTCTTTCAAAACTGGAGTCAGTTCTTGTCGCTGCGGCTTTATCAATTACATTTATGTAATATTGTAACTCCTTAATTGTTATTTCAACAATCTTCACAACATCTTCACCGGGAATAGATTCCATCTTAATAAACCACTTTCTTTGCTCATCTATAAAAAGCAGCTCCTCATTCGTTAAAGTTTTATCAGGATATTACAGCAATCAGTCATCTTCAGGCTCCACTTTTAATTCTCCTCTTGCTCTTTTCACCTTCGTGGTGACTTCTTCCCCTGAAGTCTTGAACCCCTTTTAGTTATCCATGAGGGCTGGAATCAGTGTCTTCCAAATACCTGTTTATGTTAATATTTTGACCCCTTCCCATGAATCACAAATGTTCTTCATGGCATCTAGACAGGTGAATCCTTTCCAGGAGATTTTCAATTGACTTTGCCCAGATCCATCAGGGGAATCACCATCTATGGCAGCTATATCCTTATGAAAAGTATTTCTTAAAGAATAGGACTTGAAAGTTGAAATTATTACCTGATCCACAAGCTGTAGAGTGGTTTTTATGTGAGCAGGCGTGAAACCAACATAAATCTCATGATCTCTCCATCAGAGCTGTTGAGTGACCAGGTGACCATTGCCAACGAGCAATACTATTTTGAAAGGATTCTTTTTTTCTGAGTAGAAGGTTTTAATAGTGGGCTTAAAATATTCAGTAAACCCTATTGTAAACAGATGTGCTATGATCCAGGCTTTGTTCTTCCATTTACAGAGCATAGGCAGAGTAGATGTAGCATAATTCTTAAGGGCTCTGAAACGTTTGGAATGATAAATGAGCGTTGGCTTCAGCTTCAAATCACCAGCTGTATTAGCCCCTAACAAGACAGTCAGCCTGTCCTTTGAGGCTTTGAATCCAGGCATTGACTTCTCCTCTTGAGCTGAGAAAGCCCTAAATGGCATCTTCTTCCAACAGAAGGCTGTTTTGTCTACATTGAAAATCTCTTGTTTAGCGTAGCCTCCTTCAGTAATGATCTTAGCTAGATTTTTCTGGGTAACTTGCTACAGCTTCTTCATCAGCACTTGCTGCTTCACCTTGTGCTATGGAGACGTCTTCTTTCCTTAAACCTCATGAACCAGCCTCTGCTAGCTTCAGACTTTTCTTCTGTATCTTCCTCACCTCTCTCAGCCTTCAAAGAATTGAATAGAATTAGGGCCTTGCTCTGGATTAGGTTTTGGCTTAAGGGAATGTTGTGGCTGGTGTGATCTTCTATCCAGACCACTAAAGCTTTCTCCCCGTCAACAGTAAGGCTGTTTTGCTTTCTTATCATTCGTGTGCTCACTGGAGTAGCACTTTTCATTTCCTTCAAGGACTTTTCCTTTGCATGCACAACTTGGCTACCTGTTTTAGTGTGAGAGGCCTGGCTTTTGGCATGTCTCAGCTTTCAACACACCTTCCTCACTAAGTTTAATCACTTCTAGCTTTTGATTAAAAGTGAAAGACATGTATCTCTTCCTTTCACTTGAACACTTAGGTAGTTGCAGAGTTATTAACTGGCCTAATCTCAATATTGTTGTGTCTCAGAGAATAGGGAGATTGGAGGAGAAGGGGAGAGATGGGGAACGGCCAGTCAGTGCAGCAATCAGAACATTGATTCAGTTCAATGTCTTACGTGGATGTGGTTCGTGTCATCCCAGAACAATGGCAGTAGTAACGTCAAAGATCACTGATCACAGTACACCCTCACAAGTGTAATAATAATTTTAAAATTTGAAATATGTTGAGAATTACCAAAATGTGACAGACACAAAGTGAGTAAATGCTGTTGAAAACATGGTGCTGATGGATTTGTTTGACAGAGGTTGCCACAAACCTTCAATTTGTTTAAAAAAAAAAAAAAGGAAAAAGGAAAATGCAATACCTGTGAAGCAAAATAAAGCAAAGTGCAATAAAACAAGTTATGCCTGTATTGGATTAGGGCCCATTCTCATGACCTCGTTTTACTTTCGTTATCTCTGTGAAGACCTTATTTCTAAGTACAGTCACATTCTGAGGTACTGGGTGTTAGGACTTCAACATATGAATTTCAGGGAGACACAGTATAGCCCATAACAGGTATAAAATGAATTCTATGCAAATAGAAGTGTTGGGTAACCAATATGTTTAAGATGTGGAGCCGTTTTTTAAATGTTTTAAATAAATTATACGCTTTTCAAAATTAGATGTTAGGAATATATTTTATTTCCCCTTTGACCTGGTTTGATTGTAGAGATGTGAAAGTGGCAATTAAAGACTCATAATGATTCTGATAATAATAATAGTAGCAGCAGCTAATATTTATCAAGTCCTGTTATATCCTGGGCTAAGGTCTAAGCAGTTGATATTTTTGTCTCTCAGGGGTGCTGCTTGGTGAGTAGGGAGTTAGAGCATCTCCTTTTAAGGACACGTTGAATTTTCTTTGCTTGCCCCTGGAAATCCAGGTGTGGATCCTGGCCTCAGTGCTCTGGGGCAGGGGTCCAGTTTCATACCTTTGTGAAGCAAGATAGGATTCTTTGCAAACCACTATTTCATGAGATATCTTTGGGTTTTCTGTAGGTACAGTCTTCTTATTTAAACGTGGAAAAGTCGAATTATTCAGGTAGCTTTCTTTGGTGACAAACCAGCTTAAAACTACACCAGATCAAGAAAGTCCTATAAAGAATATTTTAACACACTCTATTTCTGTTTGGCTCATAGCTGCATACTTGTCGTCAAACTGCATGCTTTGTGGGTGCTCAGTAAATAATTGTAGAATGAATGAATAGATCTCAGTTAAAGCAGAGAAATACAATCACAGTGGCAGTGCCCCTTAGAAGCTCATATTTGCATTGTCAAAATAGTATATTGCCTTCTCTGCCCTGGCAGGTTTTTATTATGTTTTTTGCCGGCAAATACGGCATACAGTGAATATTCACTTAATCGTAGACAGAAGAAATAGTCAGTTTGACCCCATATTTTTTAGACCTCCCACATGTTGGAGGCCTGGACACAATAGAGCAGTAGTTGGACCTGAATATACAGAAACTCCCCTTCCTGTAAGATTTCACAGGCAAGAGGTTATTCTCCACAGGGAACACTTGGTCTGCCACCAGTAAGTGGAATTGGTGGCTGTGTATGATTTTGCCTCAGCCACTCATCACATTGCTTTATTGTTCTGCCAGATGGGGCTATATTTGAAGCTATGGGTCTTGTTAAAAATGTTTCTTTATAGTCAAATTGCAAATGTCTTTAGATAAAATTCCCAGGATATTTGAGAGGTAGTAGGAAAAGTCAAAAGAACTAAGTTGTCAACATTAACAATTTTTTTTTGAAAACACTTTCCATAGATGTGTACACATTTGCTGTTTGATTATTGTCCATTGGTGCTTCAAAAAATGGAATCATAAACAGCCTTTTGAAAACTAATGCCTGTTTTTGGCAGAATTCTTCTCAGTATTCATAATAGTGCTGTAATTATCTTACAGACTCTCTGCGGTCTTTATGATACAGTTTGTACTTGGGATTTTCTTTTCCTTTGTCTAACTTACTTAAAGGAGGGGAAATTTTAGATGCCGCATGAGAGGATAAAATTGTGATTCCATATTGTGAGAATGCTACTGCCAATTTGTTAATACCATTCAGATTTTTTACATTTAAAAAACTCCTTAAATTAGAGAAATTATAATTAGATACTATAATTGTTAAGTATGAGTGAGTGCTTTTTGGCTTTCCCATTTTCTTATTAATATCTGAATTTGTACAATTTTCAGAGTGTTTTTATCTTTTCAGTGGTAGCGACTTTTTGAGTCTCATGTCCATTAAAATGGAATTTCATTAATTGATAACATTTGCTAAATTTTTAAATATATCTTTATACGAGTGAAACATCTAAGGTTATCCAAAGGTAATGCAATAGAATGTGACTGCGTTTAAATCAGATATATGAATCATACCTTTGTGGTATATTTATGTCTTAATTTAGGTTGGTTGAAGACTTTTGAGGACTACTTTAGAGAGAAGACTCAGTATATTTTTAATAACATGGTCACCAAGTTGAAAGAAGACCCACGGAGGAAATTTATGTGGTCTGAGATCTCTTACCTTTCAAAGTGGTGGGATACTATAGATATTCAGAAGAAGGATGCTGTTAAAAGGTTTGTTTTAATTTTTTTTTTTTTTACTTTGGTAATATCAAACATTAATCGTACAGTGGAACAAGTGTTGTATTTTTAGAAGGTGAAAATTCTTAGCTTTATGTCTGAAACTTCAGCTATTTCTTCACATTCTTCTTTTCCTTGATTCTGGTTCATCACGGAAAAAGTGATTTGAAACTTTTCCATTGAAATCCTTATGTCCCAACTTTGTCCTAGAAATGGAATTACTGGGTCAAAGGGGCTTAGTATTTTAAAAGTTTTTTGGAGCATATTATCAAAGTGACCCCTGAAAAGGTTGTTTCAGTGTATTCTTCAATCTTTTACATAGAAATGTACCAATTTCTCTGCACATTGGTCAGTGGTGTAATTTTTCCCATAACTTTGACCAATTTAAGGGTTAAAAAATTTGCATTTTTGATTAGTGATAGTGTTCCATATTTTCTCATGTATACTGGCAGAGCCTTTTTTGAATTGCTTGGTCATGTACTTTTTCGTACTGATTTGTAAGAATATTTATACACACATATTAACCTTTATTTTTCCTTAAGTTTTAAATTTCATCTTAATTCTTAGTGCCTGATATATATATATATATATATATATATATATATATATATATATATATCTCTACTTTAAAAATTTTTATGTAGTCAAATGTGTTCATCTGTCTTCTTGATATTGACTTTGCTGTCATATTTTAAAAGTCTTCCCTAGTCTAAGAGATCAGATAAATAGTCCGTTTTCCCCTGGTTTAATTTTTTATTGTTTACTTTCATAAATCCTGAAGCTTATTGTTTTACTGTGGTGTGATGGGCGGTTTTGCTCCCTGTACCTCTCTCCCCACTATTCCCAGGAGTTTAAGGACTCCTTTGGCATACATTGCTTTCTTTTATTTATTAAATGTCATGTATATAGCACTCACTGTGTTAGTTCCAGTTTTAAGTACTTTACAAATGGTAACTGATAATCCTCTCAGCAATCCTGTGAGACAGATATAGTGACTATCCTGATTTTCCAGGTAGGAACACTGGCCATTCAGGGTCACCCAGCTGGACATGCCACACTGCTGTGCCATCTAGTCTAGCCTGTCCAGACCCCTGGGCTGTTCCTTGCACACTGTGTTGTGCTGCTTCCCTAAGATTTAAATAGTCCTTTGATTTCTACTAATTTGAAGTGGCATCTTTATTGTTTTTAAATATGCATTGATTTCTGGGCTTTCTGGCCTCTTTCAGGGACTTTTCTGTTTGACCGTCATTGTTGCAGCCTTATGATATGTTTCCTTAACAGACAGTTTAAATACCTCCTTGTTTTTCTTTATTGAACAGTTCTTTTAATGAGTGACAGCTTAATTTTCCCAGAGAGCTTTAGAATTAACTTGCTAAGTTCCTCCTACCCTATCAAAAAAGAAAAAAATATATATAAGAGGGGATGATGTTGATAGATATTGACATAAACACTTAAAGGTAATTGGGGGAGCGTTGGTTTTCCGTCATTATCTGACCTTTTATTTTTTCTGATAACATGCTTAAAATGCTTATAAGTGTGGCCAGGAAGGTGCCATTACTGAAGATTACAAGCTCTGAGGGTACCGGATGATCCAAGAGTTACTGCCACACCCAAGGAGACTGGCCCCTCTTCCACTCTTGCCATGTGTGGCCATGGGAACCGCAGTTGTCAGGATCTTCTTCCAGTTATTCATGACAAGCTGGAATTCCAAAATGTTATGTAAAATGCCTTGACTTTTTAAATTGAAGTGTTAGCAGCTAATTTAGATTCATACACACATACACACACACAAATCCTTAGTTTAAATCGAGCTACCTGCTAGCTTGTAGCCTTTCAAAAATTAAGAACTGTTCTGTAAAATTCTGTGGAATTGGTGTTTGTGTTATATGTAATTTTTTGTTTTACTAAGTTTAAAGATTAAAACAATTTCTATGTCTGTCTAGGTCTTATATTGCTCCTGGAGTACAAATAATACTTCATGTTTTCTTAAATTCTAATTTCATATTGTTTTACTCATATTGTTCAGATTTTAAGATTTTATCCATCTGTAATTTTTTTTCTTTTTTTACTCTTACTATTTTTGAGTACCTTAACAGACAGTTTAAATCTGTTTATTGGCTAAAGCTTTTACTATTTCTATTGGATTTTTTACCCTCTCCCACCCCCCACCCCCCACCCCCAGCCCCAAAAAACCCCTGTATTTTACTGGTATTTACTCTTGACTTATCTTCTTTTATCTTTCTAATTCCTTCTACCTGTTTTTACTAATGCTAAATGGGCCAGTTAATTTATTTTAATAGGGAGCATTTCTCCCTCTGTGTTTGCCTTTTAGCACTGCTGTAACTAGCTTTCACATTTTTATGTTGTTTTCTCATTATTGTATTTTTTTCCTAAGTATTCTGTAACTGTATTTTTTGTTTTCTCTTTGACTTGAGTATGTTAGGAAAATTTTTCAAGCTCCAAGTGCTATTTTTTTTCCCAGATACACTTTAGATGTTAAAAGCTAGTTTTAATGTCTTCTGATCAGAGAGCATGGACTGTACAGTTTTTATTCTTTAAAATTTCTTTTGAGATTTCTTTACAAAGAAACAGTGGCAGTGATCCCTAAGATTCTAAACTTTTGCCATATATCTAGGTATGTATAATTTATTACACTTCTCATCTATCAATTCAAACATATTTTCAGCTTATGGTTTTTGTTCCTGCTAATTCCTGTTTTATTTCATTTGTTTTAGAATTCAGTTGTCTAGTTATTAAATCTCTAGTCTCTTTTGCGTATGCATTTTAATTTTAATTTTTTTTGTATTTACTGCATTTTGTGAGATTTTTCTCAAAGTTTTGTTTTTTCTGTTGTTTTTTTTACTTTCTTTCTTAAACGTTTTTTATTGATTTATAATCATTTTACAATGTTGTGTAAAATCCCAGTGTAGAGCACAATTTTTCAGTTATACATGAACATATATATATTCATTGTCACATTTTTTTCTCTGTGAGCTACCATAAGATCTTGTATATATTTCCCTGTGCTATACAGTATAATCTTGTTTATCTTTTCTACAATTTTGAAATCCCAGTCTATCTCTTCCCACCCCCAACCCCCTTGGCAACCACAAGTTTATATTCTATGTCTGAGTCTATTTCTGTTTTGTATTTATGCTTTTTTTTTTTTTTTTTTTTTTTTAGATTCCACATATGAGCGACCTCATATGGTATTTTTCTTTCTCTTTCTGGCTTACTTCACTTAGAATGACATTCTCCAGGAGCATCCCTGTTGCTGCAAATGGTGTTATGTTGTCAGTTTTTATGGCTGAGTAGTATTCCATTGTATAAATATACCACATCTTCGTTATCCAGTCATCTGTTGATGGACATTTAGGCTGTTTCCATGTCTTGGCTATTGTAAATAATGCTGCTATGAACATTGGGGTGCAGGTGTCATCCTGAAGTAGGGTTCCTTCTGGATATATGCCCAGGAGCGGGATTCCTGGGTCATACAGTAAGTCTATTCCTAGTCTTTTGAGGAATCTCCATACTGTTTTCCACAGTGGCTGCACCAAACTGCATTCCCACCAGCAGTGAAGGAAGGTTCCCTTTTCTCCACAGCCTCTCCAGCATGTGTCATTTGTGGATTTTTGAATGATGGCCATTCTGACTGGTGTGAGGTGATACCTCATTGTAGTTTTGATTTGCATTTCTCTGGTAATTAGTGATATTAAGCATTTTTTCATGTGCCTATTGGTCATTTGTATGTCTTCCTTGGAGAATTGCTTGTTTAGGTCTTCTGCCCATTTTTGGTTTGGGTTGTTTATTTTTTTCTTATTGAGTCGTATGAGCTGCTTATATATTCTGGAGATCAAGCCTTTGTCGGTTTCATTTGCAAAAATTTTCTCCCATTCCGTAGGTTGTCTTTTTGTTTTACTTATGATTTCCTTTGCTGTGCAGAAGCTTGTAAGTTTCATTAGGTCCCATTTGTTTATTCTTGCTTTTATTTCTTCTAGGAGAAAGTTTTTGAGATGTATGTCAGATAATGTTTTGCCTATATTTTCCTTTAGGAGGTTTATTGTATCTTGTCTTATGTTTAAGTCTTTGATCCATCTTGAGTTGATTTTTGTGTGTGGTGTAAGGGAGTGTTCTAGCTTCATTGTTTTACATGCTGCTGTCCAGTCAAAGTTTTGTTTTTTGATTTTTGTTTTTTTCCTCCCATCTCAGATTCAGTTCTCTGTGGTGTGGAGCCCATTCTCATCTGGCTTTGAATACTTGTTTTTTTAAATTACCCTTTAGTTCTGGGTTCTTTATATAGTTGTCTCTAAATCCAGGTATTTTCCTTTTTTTATTCATCCATGAGTAGTAACATGTATCCACACCTGGAATTTGTTTTGAAACTGAGAATGTAAGTCACTAAAATCCCTTCCTTTTCTAACAGAACACTTTGTTTCCCATCCATTTCACCTGATTTCCTTTTAGGAAATGGTCTCCAAACAGGGAAGTCAGATCCTTCATCTTCCTGCCCCAGGTCAGATGAGTCAACTATGATCTGAGCTCAGCTAAACAACCCAGGTGTTGAATCTACAGAGAGTGAAGCGAGGGTGGAGAGATGGGAGGAAGGGAGCAGAATGGAGGGAAGGTTGCAGGTCACGCCTCACAGCACTGGTGCTCTCACAGGACTCTTCCTGTCCTGTGTTATGGTCCCTGCCGTGCCTGTAGCATGGCCTATCACTGTTTTTCAGTCTTCTGTTAAGCCTGGACTCATAGCCTGTCCTCAATGCTGTGTGCTCAGAACTGTCCCCCAGTACATTTCTCCTCTGGAGTCAGTGTTGCTTGCAACCAAGAAAGCTAGCTGATGTATTTCTCCTCAGATCCCTTTTTTGGTGAGCTGGGCTTGGGGCAGAGGGCGGGGGGTACTTAATACATAGATTTGCTTTCATTATTTAAAATTCTGAGCTTGTGCTAAGTGGCATCACTGATAGGAGTTTTTTTGACGATCAGTGTAATGCTTATGCAATGACTTATTTTTCCCTTTTTGAAGATGAGTCTATGGATTAAATGTCTGTACCTGAATTTGCAAGCGAGCTGTTGCAGAGAAGAACCTGTTAATTCTAGCAGAGTTCTGTGTGAGCTTTTATTGTCCCTGAAGAATAGCAATTGATTGTGGAACTTAACAGAAACATAACTCAAATGATCCCCATAATCTAAGCTAGCATCGACTTGTTTGATTCTTCCCCGCTGTGGCAGTGGTATTCAGTTCTATAAGCTTTTAAAAATGAAAATCTAGTTAACTAAAGGGAGATCCATGCAAACAACATCTAGTTTTTTATTTTTGTGCAACTCGAAGTAATTTAATCAAGTGTAGTCACGGTACCTACTTGTAACACATATCCAATGGATTTAAAAGAAACTGCCCTCCGTTATAATCAGCACATTTTCTGTCTATACATGTTTTATTTTGAAAGTGAACATTCTTTTTACTTTTTAGGCTTCCAGTTTGAGTATTTTTGCCTCAGTGCAGTTAAGTACTACATGACGTCTGTAATACATCAAAATGGGAACCTTTATTCAGAGTCAAGCAGCTGAAACGCTAGCCTTAGCATTTCCTTTAACTCGCATCCAGTGTATTACATATTCATTTTTCCTCTCTGGGCTCTGAGACATTGAAAGAGTTTTTACATTGCATCTGCTCTTGCTGTTGAGACCAGTGTTCAGTTGAGAAGTCCACTGAGATGTTGGAACCTAGAGCAGTTTATGTGTTTGCCAGAGTCTTGACCAACTTCTCTGTGTGGACCTTGTGATATGAAATAATCTAAATGTGTGTGGGGGGGAAACGTACCATTAGATACTGTATCTTCAACGCGTTGCTGGGTTTCATTGTTTTGCGAAGAATGTAAAGTCTTTGTCGAAGTCTTTCTACCATTCTCTTCTATCTTTTTTCCTAGGTTTATAATTAAGTGAAACTTCTACCCTGTCCTCTTAACTAGTAATGTTTGCTTATTGAAATCAGAGAAATGTTTGAGGTTACTTTCTTAAATAATACAGATTCAAACTTACTAATGTGCATTTTGAGCTCACTGGAAAAAATACCTTTAAAGTTCTTATATAAGGCTAATTTACTGTACATTTTATACAGGTCAGATTTTATGGTGTTTAATCAAAGACTGCTGTAAAATTTGCAGAGCCGTGAGAAGTTACAGTGTGTCTTGTAATGTTCAGTATAAATTGTAGATTTGGATTGAGTTTCATCAAAGGAAGCAAGGCAGTGCCCCAGGGTCTAAAATAACTTTAGTTCTAACAGCTGAAGCAGTGGTGTACATTTATTTCAGAAAGTGTGTATTCCATTCCCACCCCCTCCAATCCCAGTTCATCTGGAGTGAGGGGGCTTTGCTTTCACCGCTTATTCACTTCAGCTGCTGGCTTCTGTTTACATCACGGCTCTGTGCAAAAGCCATGAGGATTTCCCAGCTGCTCCGTCCACTGGATACTTCATTGATGCTGACTGCTCTGTTCTCCTTGAAATTCTTTCTTTTCCTTGTCTTCTGTGACCCAGAGCCCTTTCTCTCCTGGTTTTGGTCCTGCATTGTGAACATTCCTTTTTTAATCACCTCTCTGACCCCCTTCTCTTCTCTTTATTAGATGTCCCATTTCTCATCTGTAGGGTCGCACTCCTTGGTTCTCCTCTTCATTTTGCGTGCTTGTCCACACTGTTTAGTTTCCAGGTGTGTGGGCTGCTTCCAGATCCAAAGCTTCAACCTCAATTTCTTTCTTCTTCTCTAGTTAACTGTAAAAGTAACAGCTTATTGAGTACTTACTCTGTACTCAACGTGTAAGGCACATTCTAAGCACTTACGTGTATTCATTGAGCTGGTCCTATAGCATTCCTATACATTAAGATCCTTCATTATCCTTATTCTGCTGTTGAGGCAAAGGTGTTAAGAAATGCGCCCAAGGTCCCCCAGGTAGTAAGTGTGAAGTCAGGACCAGAGCCCGGCAGCCTCAGTCCAGAGCCGGTGCTCTTACCCACTGTGTCTGCCTTTTGTGCTGTCCAGTCAGTCCCAAGCCTGTCAGTCCTGCCTTTTTGGTATCTCTGCTCTCTGACCCCTGCTTGGTTCCCATGACTCCTATTTTGTGCTATCATGAAAACCTCCAACTGGTCTTCCTGTTTCCAGCTGTGCCTCTTCCATATGTCCTCCATTTCACCCGCAGAATTAGGTTTCTAATATATGAGTCTGTCCATGTCTCTTCTTGGCTTTAAAATGCTTTAGTGACAATTCAGTGTCAAAAGGTACAGCCTGATCTCCTTTGCCTGGTGCATACTTGGTTTTGTTCTCTGATTTCTCTGTTTGTCCTCCCTTACCTCCAATCACTTCCTGCTTCACACCCACTCTTAGTCATGCTGAACCACCTGGGTGTCCTCAGTCACAGGTTACGTCCTGCTTTTTAGGAATTTGCCCACGAGTTTAGGTGAGGATATTTTTTTTCCCTTTTGTACATTGCATAATCTCAGTCCTACTTATTTTTTAAGACTTGGCTGAAATATACTACCTCATCTCTAAAGCCTTCCTTTATTTTCTCCATCATCCATTCAATAAGTACTGTGTTAGACTCCAGGCCTACAAGAAGTGAGCAAGTCTGATCTGATCCCAGCCCTCACCGCAGAGCAGGGAAAGCAGTGTAATTAACACAGTATCACAATAGAGCATTTCCTTCTATGGGAGCAAGAAGAGGGTTTTGGAAAGCTTCCTGGAGCAAGTGGTATTCAAGCTGAAACCTGAAAGGCTGTTAGAACTAGCCAGATATGAAGGGGGTGGGAAAAGGTGGGGAAGAAATTCCAACTTACGAGAGGAGAATTGTGATTATGGGCCAGGGATTAGCAAGAACATGGCATGTTCAAACACCTTAAAGAAGTTCATTAGGTGGCAGCAGTAAGGGAGAGCATGGATGTTCAGGGACTAAGTAATATGTGGTTATCAGGGAGATGCAAATTAAAATTACTACAACATAATATCTCAAACACCTTGGAATGGCTAAAATCAAAAATACTGACAACCGCCATTCTGCCTTCTGTCTCTATAAATTTGACTAGGCGAGGTATCTCATATAAGTGGAATCATACAATATTTATTTTTTCATGTCTGGCTTATTTCACTCAACATAATGTCTTCAGGGTTCATCCATATTGAAGCATGTGTCAATTCCCTTCCTTTTCAAGGCTGAATAATATTCCATTGTATGAACAGACCATGCTTTGTTTATCCATTCAGCTATCAGTGAACATTTGGATTATTTCTACCTTTTGACTATTGTGAAAAATGGGTGTACAAATATCAGTTCAATTATTTTGTATATATACCCAGAAGTGGAATTGCTGGATTATATAACAATTCAATGTTTAATTTTTCACAGAACTCCCATGCTGATTTCCACAGCAGCTGTACCATTTCATGTTACCACCAACAGTGCCCAAGGTTTCCAACTATTCCATGTCCTCATCAGCACCTATTTCCTTTGTTTGTTTGTTTGGATGAAAGCATGGAAGCCATCCTAACAGGGTCTTGTACTATGCTTTTTGAACTTAATGTATCTTAGAGAACCTTTCAGGAAAGGGGAGTGTCTTTCTTTTTAATGACTGTGTAAAACTCTGTTCTATGAGTGAGCCTTAATTTATTTAACTTCTCCCAATTGATGATCCTGTAGATATATTTCTAGTCTTTTGTGAATGTGAGAGTGTTTCTTTATCTCAAGCGTATATAGTCATCCTTTGGTATCCTCAGGGGATTGGTTGCAGAACTCACCCCAAATACTGAGATCCTTGGATGCTCAGGTTCTTTATATAAAATGGAGTAGTATTGTATATAACCTACACACATCTTCCTGTATTCTTGAAATCGTCTTGAGATTACTTATAATATTTAATACAATGTAAATACTATGTAAATAGTTGCTACTTGTGGCAAATTTAAGTTTTGCTTTTCGAAAAAAAATTTTTTTCTAGAAATTAAAAAAATTTTTTTCTTTTTCCATCAGAAGTTGGTTGAATTTGTGGATGTGGAACCTGTGAATATCTAGGGCTGACTGCACAATGCTTCTGTTTATTTCTATACTTTTATGTATTTTCTGACTTCCTTTTAATGAGAATGGATAAAAGTATTTACATGCATTTTAAAATTTGATAGTTATTGCCAGCCTATTTCCAAACATCCTTGACATCACAGTATGTTATACAACTTTTTTATGTCATTGAACTTTTAATTTGCATTTCCTTGTAAGTGAGATAAACATTTTTTCATTTTTAGTAGTTATTTCTGGAATATCTGCTTCATACTTTTTGCTTGCTTTTCTTTTGAGTTGTTGGTACCCTTTTCTAAGAGGAACAGCCAGATTTAAATGGTGAGCAAACATGTGATTCCTGCCTTCATGAGCTTACAGTCTGTTGAGGGACAAAGCCGGTAAACATACAAATGTGTAATTAAAGTTTGTGCAAAATGCCGTGAAAGAAGAGTTTTGGGTTTTATGAAAGAAAGCAGTTTAGGTGGGGATAGGGTGGGGTATGGTGGCCAGAGAAGACTCCTAATGGATGGGTTAAGAGCCAGTGAGGCAAATCCTGGGAGGGAAAATATTCCAAGAAGAGAGAGAATGGACTGCAAACTCAAAGAAGGGGTACGGCTGGAATGAAGTGAGCGCAAGATTAGGAGAGATGACTCACTGGCCATCTGCCCCTCATATAGTCTCTAAAAACAGGAGTCCACAGTATTCAGAAGTATACAATGAGTTTCCCCAATTATTATGTGAGAGATTTTAAAGCAAACTTATTTTTACCTTCTAACTTAATAGATACTCCCCATGAAAGGCATATGGATTAGATAATCTGATGAGCAAATGTTTTTAGGCTATTAATTGATTCATTGGGAGCCTCTATCTTTTTGAATTTCCCTTTTAACTAATTTTTTATTTAAGAATAAACCCCTATACATCATCTTGTATTATTTCATATTTCCCCAGATGTATCATTACAAATTCAGCTCATTTTCTCATGTGAAATTAATTTGTGATTCTTTGACACTCACTAAATGATGCATTGTTTGCTGCTAAGTTATCTGTAACAATTTCCCCATTAGGGAAAAAAGCTCTTTGAGTCTATCCTGTGTGTGAGCAGATTCCAAATGTGTGATGAGTTTACTTAGGGGAAAAAGTGACACTTGGAGAAAGTGATTTGCAGCTTCTTGTGCTTGGCAAGTAAGTTCTTAAATGTAAATTCTGCATCTTGGACAAAATGAGCTGTGACAGATATGCTTAGATGAATTTTGATCAATATTTTCTTAAGCTTTTTTCAAAATTAAATTCTCAAGCAATGAAATAGAAACAGAAGTGCGTAATGGCTTGCAAGTCAGCCATTTAAAAAAGTGGGGCAGGATGTTGTTAATTGTGAAAGTTAGTTCCTGATTTCCTATTTTCTGGATTTGCTGCGTGTATATACTCTTTTCTCTCCCTCTCTTTTCATTTGAATCCAGATCCCATGTTTATTAGGAAATATTAGGAAAAGCTTACATGCAAAAAATTTGCCAGAAACTAGACTGTCTTGGCAGAAGTTAAGCAATAGACCCTATGATGTAGGCATCTTTTTTTGATTTGGCACCCACCCCCCTCAATATTGCAGAGAAATAGCCCGATTGATTCTTGGTGAACACTGAGTTAATAAAAATACTTGGAAGTACCTGTCTTTGTTCTAAGTAACTTTTTCTATAGATAGTTCCCATTACTTGATTTTTAAAAAGTTATTAAACTGTCAAATGTAGAGTTTGCAGTCTGAATTTTATTTTGTGCTGCTAACAATAGCAATTTTAAATATGGTACTTTTGTAGGCTAACATAACATTTCTGCTGTTGCTTATAAATGTTTTTCTAAATATTTCCTGAAGTGTTACTTTGGTGAGACTGTCAGTCCTACTTTTTGTACCTGTCACTAAGTGATGATGATGGTTAATGCGCATCTCAGTCATTAGGTCTTTTTCCTCATGTTTATTTGGACCTTTTTGTGCATATTGCATGTGTTCTAGAAATCAGGGCAAATTTGTGCACTTCTGCAGTTTTTATATGTGTGTGCGTGTATGTTGTGTGATTTGTTTTTGTTTTTGTTTTTAGTTTAACTGATCAGGTGGCAAGTGTTTTTGCCTAACATAGGCAAATTTTTTTGAATATTTTTTTGAATATTTTGTATCAAGCCCAACCTTCCTGCCTGTAAGAATGTTCTGGTTTATAATCTGGTTTTTACCATTCATATGTATAGACCAGGGAAAATGCGGTTCAGCAAAATAAGAGCACCCATTAACCTGATTCTCTGGCCCGATTGTCCAGTCATTGCCACGTTGCTTCATATTTTAAATCATGTTGTCTGTTTTCTTCCATTTGTTCTACCTGATTAGAGAAACTGTGCTAAGAAAAACTAAAACGTGTGTTCTTTCTGGCCTGCTATTATGACATCATTTATGCCTCTTCAGACCTCCTCATGCAGTTTTCCTTAAAAACCTGCATCAGCATGCCACGTCAAACATCAGTCCCTTGGCTTTTATGACATAGTATCCTAGCTTTCTTATGACCTTGTTTTAAGTCTTTCTGACTGAAGATTTAAAAAGAAAAAACTGTAATCTATTTTTACCCCACAATTTAATAGCTATTTTAATAATATAAATAATTTAAAATTTTATTTTTCAACTTTATATTCTGACCCACTGATGTGTCTCTTTCTGAATAAGTCACAGTTATATGGTTGCTTTTTAAACTATAAAAACACCTCCTACCAGGGGGAAGTGCAGGTTGCTCCTCATTACACTTTTCTAGAATGTTCTAGGCTCTAGTCACAGACTTTTTCTTTTTATCTTTAACATTTCTTATTGCCTCAGTTACCTATGCTATTTTTCTTCTATTTGGTACTTAACTCTCCTTCTGACTGTTTTCTCCAGACTTTCCATCCTTCTCTATTTCCTCTTTGTTTCAGTCCTCCAGAACTTAATTTTTGTATTGGCCTCTTTTCCTAAACTTACTTTTCTCTTTCAGTTAGCTACTTTTGGTAACATCAGAGAGCCCTATCCAAATTTATATTTATCAATGCAAAGTGCCTTCCTTCTTAACTCATCGTCACTGTGTATTAACACCCCCCCCATTAGACACTTGGAATCAAAACCCCAAGTCATATGTGCTGTTGTCTTTTGTTTCCAGACATTTCCTAATTCCCACTGATACTTTTTCATGAAACATCTCCTTTCTCTTCTTCCTCATCCATTTTTCCTACCAACACTGTAGTTTAGATCATGTCACTTTATACCCAGATTATTCAAACTCCTTTCTAACTGACCCTTCCCTGTCCAGTTTATTTTGCATATGTCTGTGAACTTCATCTAATATAAAAATTGAATGTTAATACTAATTTTAACCTGAGAGTCTCATTCACTCATTCCCTGTTTGTCTGAGAACAGAGTGGCCATTATTTGCCAAGCCAGTTTCTCTGTGCTGGGCATGGAAAAGTGAACACAACAGCATGTACTGGACTCTGCTCTCTCGCAGCTTGCATTATAATAGTGGGTGGGGTGAGGAGGAAGAGAGAGGAGACACAGAAATGAACAAGGCAACTTGGTTTGTGATAAATACTATTCATGGTATTTATAGAGGGGGCGGGGTACAGTGGGAGTGTTGATTTAGGTTGGGTATCCCAGAGACTTCTGTGGGTAGGTTTTATTGGAGCTGAGAAATGAGGGCAGCTGGGACCAGCCAGGTTGGGACAGATAAGAGAATTCTGAGTGAGAGGCTTTCCATGCCTCCCCCATTTTGATAGATAGGATAGTCTTTAAAGTAACCATTATGTATAGATAAGAACTCAGTACACAGCCACAGTAGCATCTCAGGCATCATGGGGAGGGGGAAGGGAGAAATTATTCACAGATGAAGCTGGAAAATATAATATGTGTAATTCTTTGCTTGATTGTCTGTTTCTTGGAGCCCATTTACGCATGGGACAGGGAATATGTAGCAAAGTAAAACTGATACAGGTGAAGAATTCCATCATTGGAGTGATTTCTTTCCATTTAATTTTCAGATTACTTACTATATATTTCTATTCTCTCTTCAAGAGCAGCAAAGAATTTATTTCAACCAAATTATTATTTTTTTTAACTGAAGTATAGTACAATTTTGTGTCAATGACCAATTACTTCTGACACTTTACGGAAGATCTGTTTATTGGAATACTGAGATATGGAGGTCAAGTTTCTATATTTGATGGGCAGAGATTAAATCCCAAATCTGTCCTGACATCTCAGCCTTCCAAGTATTGGTCATATGGCATAAGGAGTGGGACTGGTCCATGGCCTCTAGAGTGTGGCTGAATCAGGCAGTCACCAGAGAGAGAACTACTAACTGTAAGCAACATCCCATTGGCTGTAATTGGGACAAAATAGCCTTGGATTTAGTTGTGTTCTTAAAGAAATGCAATTTTTAGAAATTTCCAGCTTCATTCTAATAAATTCTTGATTTGGGCCTTTGAGAATCTGAGGTTTGACTGGACGTTTAAGTTTCTTTAGACACTATTAATGAGCCATCGTATTCTCCATATGAAATGATATTAGTTGGTGCTCCCCATGGTAATAACAGATATAATTTATGCATTTTTAATTTATACAAGGAAATCAGTCATTCATTCCTACTTTTTTAGAAATTGTGTCCATTATCCACTCTGTTATTGGTTTCATGATCCTTCATATGTTTGAAAAAAATCACATGTAGTGTTAATGCTCTGGCTTCTGTTATATGTTTTGTAGCAAAATATTTACTCTTTATGCTTCTGGTCTGCCTCAACTAAATTTGGTTTGGTACTTGGCTCTTAGCTGTAAGCATTTAGTGACGTATATCCTTACTAAAGCTGCTTTTCCTTCTGAAATTTTATACCATTTTCAAAACCATCTTTTTGCAAACTTAAAACCCTGTGGCACTTCAGATGCTTGCTTAAATTCTTGACATTTACACTTCCTCAGGTAGTTCTTCAAAATTTTAACAGTTTATGAATTTTTTTTCCTTCCCTGAGGAAGGTACCTTCTTGTCATGATTCCGTTCTCCAAGGCCAGGATTTATTTACTTTGTATGGGATTATGATAAGGGAGTACCCAATGTGCAGCTAATGATAATGTTAGAGCTTTTCTCTCAATAATGGAAGATAAACTGTATAGCCTACATTATAATTGATTCTGGAGCAGGGTGCTCTGTAATGTTTTCTATATTCCCAGAGGGATATGATATTTACTAGCTTTACGTTTATTATTACTTTTGTGTAGCTTATGTGATTAACTTATCAGTGTCAGAAGTACTAAAATAAATAGTGATTTTTCAGCATAGGTGTATTGAAACAAATGCTGTACTTGAAATGTCAGTCCTCCAATAAACATGCATCAAGCATAGTAAAGCACTTTGCTAGGTGCTCAGCAGGATGTAGAAATAAGTCAGATGTGACTTCTGACATCAGGAATCTTTGAAGTTGTGTGAGAGATTATCCCCTTATGAAATGGGACTTCTAGAGTGACCTGCGTGGCTTTGCCTAGGGCAGGAGGGGTCACCTCAGACACATTACTAAGGATGCTTTATCACCAGGGTCCCAAGGTTGAATTTTTCTCACTGGTCTAAAAAGTTTTTAACAAGTAGTATACTACTGTTTACATTTAAAGACTATTCCTAATGTTTATGTTTTACTTTTTTATTTGAACATGTATACATTAATGTAAATTCTTGTTATTTTCTCCTCTAGTTTACTAGAAAATGGTCAGTTTGAAATTGTGACAGGTGGCTGGGTTATGCCTGATGAAGCTGCTGCACATTATTTCGCCTTAATCGACCAACTAATTGAAGGACATCAGTGGCTGGAAAAAAATCTAGGTATGTATTGTTATCTTTCCCCTTCATTCAGACTACTCTGGGCAATTAATTTTAGGGAATGTGAGATGGAACTCTTTCATTTTTTTAGCAACTAATTTCCTCAGTACTTATTATTATTGAATAATCGATTTTTCATTATTTTATGATGTTTTCTTTGATTATAAACTCAGTTACAGAGATGTTATGGTCACTTTTAGAGTAATCTACCTTATTTCACCTATTATTTTATCAATTTCATCTATTTATTAATTTTAGAATTTTTAAAAAACTATCCCACTGGGATTTTAGTTATATATTAATATTCTTGATCGTAAGAGGCAAACACCTAATGTACTTGCTTCAACAAAAAAAGAAAAGAAAGAAGGAAAGAAAAGGGTTAATTTTGTCATTGAGAACTCCAGAGATAGGGTAGCTTCAGGTCAGGTTGGATCCAGGGGACTCAAATTATGTTGTCTAGGCACTGTCTCTTTTGACTCTGCTTATTATTGCATGGCTTGAGGCTTTTCCTGGGGAGTAAGATAGCCATAGGCAACCAGTACTGACTCTCATTTTACTGGTGTAACAACTTAGTATCTTACCTAATTGACCCACTTTGGGTTAGGTGCTTATCTCTAAGCCAGTTAACTGTTTAGGAGCTGAACTCATTGAGCTTGGTTAGTTTGGTAAAAATGGTCATGGCTGGAGAGGCGTTTGGAGCAGGATCAGTCTCACCTGAATCATGTGAATGTGTCTTCCGTGGGGAAGAAGGATCCTTTCACCACAAGCAATGGGGAAGGGGGTTCAGAACTGATACAATCAGATGTTCATAACTCATAAGAACAGGAGATTGACTAACTGAAATCTCTGTGGTCTCTAACATCTGCATTCTCCAAAATGGTATGTCATTGTTTTCAAATAGTTCATGTCAGTATGATTTTGCAGTTTTTCTGTATGGTAAGTATACATGTTTTTTATTGAAGTTATTTCTAGATACTTTATTATTTTAAAATATTCTTCTGTTAGAGATAAAATTGTTCCAACCCCATTAATACTTTCTTTACTTTTTATTTTGGAATAATTTCAAATTTAAAAGTTGTAGGAATACTGCACAGAACTCTCATGAAGCCGTCAACCAGACTTACTTATTATTAAAGTTCTGACATTTTTGCTACATTTTTTAATCTTTCCATATTGATATTGTTGTGATTGTTACTAGAGTAAGTTGCAAATATCATGCCTGTGCAGAAAGAGAGTTAACACAGCAGGTTTGAAACTTCTGTACTTAGAAAAGTTTTGCAAAGCTGGCCCTTGGCTGGTGTCTGAAGACGTGGATTTCTTAAATGATGAGTGACTCACTATGTTTAAACTATTTGTAAAAGCAATATAGTTTATGGTAAACACTCGTTTTCCTTCTGGAAGTCTAGAATCATATTATATACTAGACAGAGGGTGCCCATGTGACCAGCCCCCAGTAAAAACCTTAAGACACTGAGCTTCCTTGGTTCACAGCATTTCAGGTGTTGTCACCATTCATTCGTGGAGGAATTAAACATGTCCTAGGGATTCCACCGGGAGAGAACTCTCAGAAGCTTGTGCCTGGTTTCCTATGGACTCTGCCCTGTGTGCCTTTTCTCTTTGCTCATTTTGTTTTGTGTCCTTTCACTGTGATAAATCATAGCTGTGAGTATGACTGTTTCAAGAGCTGCAAGTTTTCTTAAGTCACTAAACCTGGAGGTGGACTTGGGGACCACCTACTCAGTGTCGCTTTTCTTAAATAATTATGTTCTAATCCAAGAATATTTACTTTAAAAATCTCAGTTTTTGTGGATTTTTTCCTTTATGTTTAGTTTTTATGGATGTATAATTTACATGCATTGCAACATCTAAATCTTACTTGTTTAGTTTTGAGCTTTGACAAATGTTTACGCCCATTTGACCCATATTTTAATCACCCTAGAAAGGTCCCTCATTCCCTCTTTCCCTCTGCAGCCACCTGCTCTTTGCTCTCTGTTACTGTAGGTTATTTTTGCTTATTTAAGAATTTCGTATGTATGGAATAACTCTTTCAGACCTGGCTTGTTTTGTTCAGCATAAGTGTCTTTCTTACTACTGTATTGTTTACATACCATGCAGTTCACCCACTTAAAGTACATAGCTTAGTGGTGTTTAGTGTATTCTCAGAGTTGTGTAACCATAACCACTATTTATTTTTAGAACTTTTTCAGCATCCCTAGAAGAAATGTCTTCCTCATTAGTTGTCACACCTCTTTCTGCCTCCTCCCTTGCCTGCCCCAGGCCCAGTGACCACTAACCTTTTTGTATGTATGGATTTGATTACTGTGGACATTTCACACAAATGGAATCATACAACATGGCATTTTGCGACAGGCTTTTTTTACTCGGCATGTTTCCAGGGTTTATCCAGGTGGTAGCTGTGTCAGTGCTTTGTTCCTTTTTATGGCCGAATAATATGCTGTCGTATGGATATATGCCACATTTGTTTATCCGTTGTTTGTCCCTCTTCAAGGGATGGACATTTAGGTTGCTCTCTTTAGGTGCTATGAATAATGCTGCTTGTTATGCACATACGTTTTTGTGAGGGCAAAAATTTTCATCTCTTTGGCGTGTATAGCTAGCAGTGGAATTGCAGGGTCACATGGTAACTGTGTGTTTAACATTTTGAGGAGCTGCCTAATTATTTTCCAAAATGGCTGTATCATTTTACATTCCCACCAGCAGTGTATGAGAGTTCAAAGTTCTCCACCTCTTTTCAGCATTTGCTGTTGTCCTTTTTTTTTTAGCCATACTCGTGTGTGTGGAATGCTATCTCATTATGGTTTTGATTTGCATTTCCCTAAAGACTGTTAAGCATCTTTTTAATGTGGCTGTTGGCTATTTATGTATCTTTTTTGGAGAAATATCTATTCACATCATTTGCCTACTTCTAGAATTGAGTTCTTTGTCCTTTTATTGTTGATTTGTAAGAGTTCTTCATAGATTCTTGATACAAGTTCATTGTCAGATAATGATTTGCAATTTTTTTGTCCATTCTGTGAGTTGTCTTTTCAGTTTCTTCAAGGTAACCATTAATGCAAAAAAATTTTAATTCTGATGAAATCCATTTTATCTATTTTTTCTTTTGCCACTTACGTTTTTGTTGTCATAGCTAAGAAATTATTGTTTAACCCAAGGTTGTAGAGATTGATACTGTATTTTTTCCTAGGAGTTTTATAGTTTTAGCTCTTACACTTAGTGAACGCATTTGAGAATATGAGGTTCCTTATTGTAGCTTTGACTGTGCCTTATAATTAGTGTTCTCAGTTTTGTTTTCTAAACAGTTTGGAACAATGTATTGTTTTGGAGACTTTATTTTTACATTTGGTTATGGGATACTTTTTAAATTGTTTAGTCTTTGATTGTTAATTTATGCCTTTATGAACTTTATTATACAAATTTGACCATTAGAAACTTTAAGCTTGAGCTTTTAAAAGTTGTCATTTGCCCAGAATATCCATTTTGTAACTGTTCTCTGACTTCCCTTAAGCTTAAAGATTAAATATATTTGGAAAAATCCGATTTCATTAATTATATTATTTATAATACTTATGTTCTAATTTTTAAGTCTATTAGATTTGTTATAATATGAGTGGTGTGTTTTACTCTTTTTAATGATTTTTTTCCTGGAATTTTTCTTGTATTTTACTTTTATATGTTTTGACAATCTTACTCTTGCATGAAGACACAAAATCTTTCCTGGTTTTATTGGTAGATGGGCCCTCTTTATAAAATTTTGGATTTTTCTTGTAGTACACTTTTCCCTAAATTTGTCACTTATCCCTTTAAAAAAAAAATTTGTTTATACCAAGGAAAATACTGGGTTCCTCTGTAAGTCTCTCCCTAGCTTTCACCTCCTTTCATATCAGTTTTTAGAAACATAGTTAAACATTCTTTTTTCTACATCACTTCTCAGGGACTCTTTAACCTGTTGTAGCTAGGTTGCTACTCCTGTGTATCAAGTGATTTTTGACATAGAAAAGGTCACCAGTGGTGCTGAAATCTCCGTCATCACTAGAGCCTTTCATATTGACCTTTATGCTTATTTGTAAGCTTATTCTGCCCTTGTTATTTGGGACAACATGTACTCCATTTTTATTTCATAACTTAATTTTGATTTAATTTCAAATTTATGAAGAGTTGCATGATAACATTTGGAAAGGGCTCCTATATATCCTGTATAGTTGGCCTCAGTATTCACTGGTTCCGCATCTGACAATTCAATCAATCATGGATGGAAAAAAATTGAAAAAAAAAATTCCAGAAAGTTCCAAACTGCAAAACTTGAATTTGCCATGCGTAGCAACTACTTACATCATATTTACATAGTATTTACAACTGTTTACATAGCATTTATGTTGTATTAGATATTATAAGTAATCTAGAGATGATTTAAATTACAGGCATACCTCATTTTACTGTGCTTCTCAGATACTGCATGTTTTACAAACTAAAAGTTTCTTACAACCCTGTGTTGAGCAAGTCTATTGGTGTCATTTTTACACACATTTGTTCATTTTGTGTCTTTGTGTCACATTTTGGTAATTCTTGGAATGTTTAAGACTTTTTCATCATTATTATGTTTGTTATGGTGATCTGTGATCAGTGATCTATGTTGCTTTTGCAGAAAGATTATGACTTACTGAAGGCTCAGGTGATGGCTAGCATTTTGGGGCAGTAAAGTTTTATTTTGTTTTGTTTTTCTTCCAGTTTTATTGAGATTTAATTGGTATCAGCACTGTATACATTTAAGGTATACAGCATAATGATCTGACTTGTATATATCATGAAATAATTATCTCAGTAAGTTTAGTGAACATCTCTCATCTCATATAGACACAAAATGAAAGAAACAGAAAAATTTTTTTCTTGTCAAGAGAATTCTTAGGGTTTACTCTCTTAACAACTTTCATATATAACCTATAACAGCAGTGTTCATTATATTTATTGTGTTGTACATTACATTCCTAGTGCTTAAAACTGGAAGTTTGTACCTTTTGACTGACTTCATTCAGTTCCCCCCACACCCCAATTCTAGTAACCATAGATCTGCTGTCTGTTTCTATGAGTTTGTTTGTTTTTGAAATGTAATTGACCTCCAACACTATGTTAGCTCCTGTTATACAACATAGTGATTCAATATTTCTGTACATTTCAAATTGATCACCATGGTAAGTCTAGATAAGATTATGTCACCATGCAAAGATATTACATAGTTATTGACTGTGTTCCCCACACTGTACTTTTCATTCCCTTGACTCATTTATTTTGCAGCTGGAAGTTTGTACCTCTTAATCTCCCTCACCTATTTCTTTCCTCCTCCCAGCCCACTCCCTTCTGGCAACTGCCTGTTTGTTCTCTGTATTTATGACCCTGTTTCTGTTTGGTATTTTGTTTTGTTTTTTTAGATTCTGCATATAAGGGAAATCATACAGTATTTGTCTTTCTCTGTCTGATTTGTTTCATCAGCAAAATGCCCTCAAGTTCCATTGATGTTGAAAATGGCAAAATTTCATTCTTTTATACACCTGAATAGGATTCCATTGTGCCACATTTTCATTACTCATTGATCCATCTGTGGACACTTAGGTTGCTTCCATATCTTGGGTGGGGCATATATCTTTTCAAAATTAGTTTTTTTGTTTTCTTCAGATAAATACCCAGGAGTGGAATTGCTAGTCATTTGGTAGTTCTCCTTTTAATTTTTTGAGAATTCTCCACACTGTTCTCCATAATGGCTGTACCAATTTACATTTCCCACCAACAAGGGTTCCCTTTTCTCCACATATAAAGTATTTTTTAAATTAAGGTCTGCACATCTTTTAGACATAATGCTATTGTACACTTAATAGACTACAGTAAACATAACTTTTATATGTACTGGAAACCAAAAACTTTGTATGACCTTGTTGCAATATTCACTCTATTGCAATGGTCTAGAACTGAACCCACCATATCTCTGAGGTATGCCTGTATGTGGGAGGATGTGTGTAGGTTATATGCAAATACTACACCATTTTATATAAGGCACTTGACATCCAAGGATTTTGGTATCTTTGGGTGTCCTGGAACCAATCTCCCTTGGATACCAAAGGATGACTAATTAGATTCACATGCATGTTTTTCTGAACACTTTGAGAGTAAGTTGGAGATATCTTGACCCTTTATCTCTCAATACTTCATTGTGTTACTGCCTAAGAAATAAGGGTATTTTCATAGGTAAGCAGAAGATAATATAAAATCAAGACTGTTAGCAGTGATACTACAATCTAGTTCATAGGCTATATTCAAATTCTGTCGATTATTTCAACAGTGTTCTTTAATAAAAGCTCCTTTTTTTCCCTCCTAGTCCAGGATCCAACCCAGGGTCATGTATTGTATTTAGTTGTCATGTCTCTTTAGTCTTCTTAACCTGGAACAGTTCCTCAGCCTTTCTCTGGATTTCTTGACCTTGATATTTTTGAGGAGTACAGACCTCTGTTGTAGAAAGCCTCTTAATTTGAGTTTGTTTCCTTATGATTAGCTTGAGGTTAATCTGTCTGATCTATCTGTGTAATCTAACCTAATCTGTTTATTGCTAGAATATCATTGCCATTGTTTTCTGTTGTCCTCACTGCATCCTATCAGGAGGCCCGGGATATAGCTTTGCTCCCATGTTAGTGACGATGTCCTCAGTCAGTTGTTTAAGTTGTAGTTTTTAAGTTTCTTCACTGTACTGTCCCCTCTTCCTAATTAGTAACTAATTTGTAGGAGATACATTAAGAATAGGTAAATCCCTTGTTCCTTATCAAACTTTCATGTTTTAGTTTCAGGATCCAGTGATGATTTCCTAACTCTGTCGTTCCTTCTATAATTATTTGTTAGCATTCTGCTAAAAGGAAGAGCTTTTCTTTTTATTTCCTATTTGTTTATGAGCTCATGGATTCTTATGTTATTCAGTGGGTTGTAATCCAGTACTATCATTATTTATTTTGACACCCCAATTGTCCTAAATTTGGGCAGTGGAAGCCCTTCAAGCTATCTCCTGGCTTATTGTAATGTGTTCCCTTGACTCTTTGACCCAAGGATATGTTCCTGCATAATCTTGTACTTTGCTGACCTCAGCCCTGGTATAAACCA